>NC_090319.1:276918331-277212375 GCF_040869045.1 Eurosta solidaginis | reverse complement strand
CCAGTAATGATATGGTGCAACAAAATACAAAAATAAAAGAAAATTTCAAAATGGGCGTGGCTCCGCCCTTTTTCATTTAATTTGTCTAGGATACTTTTAACGCCATAAGTCGAACAAAAATTAACCAATCCTTTTGAAATTTGGCGGGGGCATAGATTTTATGACGCTAACTGTTTTCTGTGAAAATGGGTGAAATCGGTTGATGCCACGCCCAGTTTTTATACACAGTCTTTCGTCTGTCCTTCCGCATGGCCGTTAACACGATAACTTGAGCAAAAATCGACATATCTTTAATGAACTTAGTTCACGTGCTTACTTGAACTCACTTTATCTTGGTATGAAAAATGAACGAAATCCGACTATGACCACGCCCACTTTTTCGATATCGAAAATTACGAAAAATGAAAAAAATGCCATAATTCTATACCAAATAAGAAAAAAGGGATGAAACATGGTAAGGTAATTGGATTGTTTTATTGACGCGAAATATAACTTTATAAAAAACTTTATAAAATGGTTTTAACACCTACCATATTAAGTAGAAGAAAATGAAAAAGTTCTGCAGGGCGAAATAAAAAACCCTTAAAATCTTGGCAGATATTACATATATAAATAAATTAGCGGTATCCAACAGATGATGTTCTGGGTCACCCTGGTCCACATTTTGGTCGATATCTGGAAAACGCCTTCACATATACAACTACCACCACTCCCTTTTAAAACTCTCATTAATACCTTTAATTTGATACCCATATCGTACAAACATATTCTAAAGTCACCCCTGGTCCACCTATATGGCGATATCTCGAAAAGGCGAACACCTATAGAACGAAGGCCCACTCCCTTTTAAAAATACTCACTAGCACCTTTCATTTGATACCCATATCGTACAAACAAAGTCTAGTCACCTCTGGCCCACCTTTATTGCGATACCTCGAAAAGGCGTCCACCTATAGAACTAAGGCCCACTCCCTTTTAAAATACTCATTAACTCCTTTCGTTTGATACCCATATTGCACAAACGAATTCTAGAGTCACCCCTGGCCCACCTTTAGGGCGATATCTCTAAACGGCGTCCACCTATGGAACTAAGGATTACTCCTTTTTAAAATACTCATTAACACCTTTCTTTTGATACCCATATTGTACAAACAAATTCTAGGGTCACCCCTGGTCCACTTTTATGGCGATATCTCGAAACGGCATCCACCTATGGAACTAATGATTACTCCCTTTTAGAATACTTATTACCACCTTTCATTTGATACCCATATCGTACAAACGCATTCTAGAGTCACCCCTGGTCCACCTTTATGGCGATATCTCGAAAAGGCGACCACCTATACAACAACCACCACTCCCTTTAAAAACCCTCATTAATACCTTTAATTTGATACCTATATCGTACAAACACATTCTAGAGTCACCCCTGGTCCACCTTTATGGCTATATTTCGAAACGGCATCCACCTATAGAACTAAGGCCCACTCCCTTTTAAAATACTCATTAACACCATTCGTTTGATGCCCATATTGTACAAACAAATTCTAGGGTCACCCCTGGTCCACCTTTGTGGCAATATCTCGAAACGGCGTCCACCTATGGAACTAAGGATTACTCCCTTTTAAAATACTCATTAACACCTTTCTTTTGATACCCATATTGTACAAACAAATTCTAGGGTCACCTCTGGTCCACTTTTATGGCGATATCTCGAAACGGCATCCACCTATGGAACTAATGATTACTCCCTTTTAGAATACTCATTAGCACCTTTCATTTGATACCCATAACGTACAAACGCATTCTAGAGTCAACCCTGATCCACCTTTATGGCTATATCCCTAAATGGCGTCCACCTATAGAACTATGGCCCACTCCCTCATAAAATACTCATTAGTGCCTTTCATTTGATACACATGTCATATAAACACATTCCAGGGGTTCCCTCGGTTCATTTTCCTACATGGTTATTTTCCCTTATGTTGTCACCATAGCTCTCAACTGAGTATGTAATGTTCGGTTACACCCGAACTTAACCTTCCTTACTTGTTGATATTGGTTTTTCTTGTTTTCTTACTTTTGTTTTTTATTTTTAAGTTTTTTATTTATTTTTTTCAGGTTTTTTCTCTCTTTCCTAGTACGATTTAAATAAATGTGTATGGTTTGAATTTTCTTGAAAAACTTTTTTATTGTTTTCCACTCAAAAATTTCGCCCTAGGTCATATCGTCTCATGCTTTTGGGAAAATATTGCGAAAAACTATGCCGCTGTCACATTAAACGTATTGAGTAGGTCGGTCGCCAGCGCCTGCCATCATCCAATACATTGCGCCAATTGGCCAACCATATTTCAACGCGCGCTCAGCCTCATTTGGTTTGGTGCAGCAGCACACATAAGAAGTTAAATTCCAATAACAACTACATACCCTTACAAATCAGCATAAGGCAATAATATTTTATAAGATTTTTCCTATTCTGCATAATGTGATCCATCGTGCGCCGCTTGACGTTTGCCGCTTCTCATTTCACATACTGCCTTACACACACACACATAAACGAACTTTTATACTCATTCGTATGGAAATAAGTTTGTAAGTATGTCGGCTCACACGGCGGCACTTCAACGGTGTCTAAGATTTGGTTATGCTTCTGGCATTTTTCCACAGGTCATAGTTACGTTAGATTAAAAAAAAAAAAATAATTTGTTTCTTGCTGGCTATGCATTTTCCCGTTTGTATTTATTGTTTTCATTATTTTGTTTATAATTTTTGCATCGAATGCATTGGATTACGAAAAACATTTCGCAGAACGGCCATAAAGATATTTGTAAGCGGCAAATGAGGATAAGTTGCTTGGCAGAGTGGTAGGTAGGATGAGGTTTTAATTATGTGGAGAAGTCCCCATTTTTGGAACCGGGTTGTTTTTAGAACACGGTACCTTTGCGGATCCGGGTTGTTTAAGAATTGGGTACTTTTTCAAAGCCGTGTACTTTTTCTGTTTAGGGAACTTTATAATAATCCGGCACTTTTTCAGAACCGGACCCTTTTTCGGAGCTGGGTACTTTTTTAGAACCGAGTACTTGTTTAGCACCGGACCCTTATTCGGATCAGGGTACTTTTTTTGAACCGTGTACTTTTTCCCATGCGGGTACTTTTTTATAATAGGGTACCTATTTATAACCGGTTCCTTTTTCGGATCTATATAAGATTTACACTATAGCTCTGTATATCCGAGTATCGAGCAATTGGCGTAGCTGCATTATCTGTAGACACTTGTTCGTTGCTCAACTACTTAACCAGGATTTGCAACAAGTGGAGTTGTTGAAATTCTAAATGAAACTGACGTTGGCTCCAGTCGTGGGTGTGGGCGTACGCTCACATTTAGAGGGCTACGTCTATGGCTCTAAAGTGTATTTACTTTCAGTCCCCTGCATATATAAAGGCAATTCTCGCGATTTTATTTTTCAGATGATCAGCCGAGTCACCTCGCTCTCTCGCTCTGCAAAGCTGCTGGCTTCAAGCCATTTATGTATTCAATCTCAGCACATAAATACTGTTCTTTATTCAGCGGTGCTTTAGGAGACCTTTATTGGGCCCTGGGTTGACCTCAGCGTTAGACAAATCCCACTTCATACAGTGTAGATTCGTGTAGTTGTTGTAGATCAGAACGGAGACAGATCATCATCACGCTCAATAAGCCAATATTGCTCAAGGATTATCATAGGTATCGCCTATGCTAGCATTTCCTGTAATCTAAACGACCTCCTAGAGCATCAGAGGGCAACTTGTAAACACCGATTCATTAGTAAAATAAAAATATATTCCCTCTTCAAATCGTTTGTGTCTACGTCACTGTTTGAGCCCAACCGGATTTTTGAATTTGCCGACAATTTGACTTGACTTGCGCATACAGAACAGTCAAATCGACTGAGTGGCTGACTGACTCTGCCTAACTTGAGCGTGTTGTTGCTGGGCTGATGTATTCAATCGTGTGAGGTGACGCTTTCGGTCACCAACGTCTGTCGATTTCCCAACTTTTCTTTTGCTTGCCTTCTGCCTTATTGCTGTCATTTCACATGCCAATTTGGTTCTGTACAGTTTTATTTGTATAAACAAATGTAATTACAGTTCCGTTCAAAACAATAGCCCTCATATTCAAATTGAAAATGTTTGCAAATTATGAAGATTGCGGCATATGCTGATGAACAAGCTGTTGCTTACAGAGGCAAATTCCCTCAAACTATGTACAACTTGATGCAGGTAGCATTGCGAGACGTTTCCTTGTGGGTCTCCCGATGCGGAATCAGGTAAATTGGAGCTTGTCTAAACGGTACAAAATACCGCGATTTAAACCACCTACGGAAACTAAATGGGGTGAGCCTTAATCAGGCCGATGAGGCCAAATTGCTAGGCGCAGTTTTGGACAAAAAGCTGAACTGGAAATATAACGTCATTTAGCGTCAAAAGAAAGCGTACGTTGCATTATGCACGTGTATAAGAGCCATTGGCTAAAAATAGCGACTAACTCCAAATATATGCAGATAGATTTATACCGAGGTTATGAGACCTATATTTCTGTTTGGGATAGTCGTATGTGCGACCACAATAGTTGCGTATAACAACTTTATGGTAAACATACCCAACAGGAATGACGGGGTGCCGTAGGATCGGTGATTCGTTGGTGACGGCAGCATTTCTATATAACCGACAGCTCTAAGTTAAACGGTAGGGTTGGATGAGGGATCTATTCAAATAACGAGAGACCTACAAATCTCTTTCAGACTATATGGTCATTGTTGAGTCTTCCAAGCATAGCATAAGTTTCAGGTCACATGGAAGCCGCGGTTTGGATAGGAAAACACACTATCAGCAAGGAAATCTTTATCTTTAGCAACAGCCGAGCGGCTATAAAATCTGTTGATTCTTACTCATGCAATTCAGCTGACATGGATCCCGGAATACAAAGGCATTGAGGGAAACTGAATTGCAGATGAGCTTGTTCGGCATCTAACGTGAAGGCTACAAGCCCCAGTGCGTCGGACATCTAAGTAAATCTGATCCAAAAGATCCCGTCATGTTTACATTCTACACATTTTCCACACTTGTAGTAGTACTAACATAGCACTGTCTTATTGGTAGATATGAAGAAAGGCTAGGAGCACCTTAATGGTGCTGTGTTACCGGAGCGTACCGGATCTGTATCCGGCAAAGATCATCACATCGATAACACTCCCCAAATCCTTCGGAGAGAAACCTTATCGCTACAACAACAACAACAACGAAGAAGAGGAAACCGTGGAAACCAGACAGCGCTGCCTAGATGCTCACTTACTGGATAATCTATGCTAGGTCGTAGAGTACGCCAACAAGGACTTGGTAGCTTTTATCAGGTCCTCGAAATGATCTGAGGTGGTGTCTTTATGTGGTATTGCAACGGGCTTCCTAACACTGGCATATGTGTACCTCCGCGGTACCCACTTGAGCCTAACGGAATGTATAGATTTGCTATCGGAGTTACCAATTTTTTAACTATTGGCATGTTACCAATTTGTTATCGAAAAATTATCTGTTTACTATTGAGAAGCTATCGATTATTTATCGTTAAGTTGTCGATATGTTGTAAAAAAGTTACCGATTTGTTATAAAAAAAGTAAGCGATTTCTTATCGGAGTGTTATAATTTGTTGTCGACGTCTCATCGGTTTGTTATGAAACATAAAATAGATACCGATAAAACTTCAATATAAAATCGATGACACATCTGTAACCTTTCGATAACAAGCCAAAAAGAAACCAAGAAAAAGCCGATGACGCATCGAACTTCACGAGTACTCGGTACTCTCGCCTATTTTTAACCTTTTCGAATACTTTGGAATATTATTTTTCTCGTTCGTTAAGAGCTCAAACCATTAATTGAATTTAAGTGCTTTTTTCAAACCGCCACTGTACGTACTATATTTTAAAAAATATGTACACATCTACGTGAATTCGGCATTTTGCAAAATATAAAAATTTTGCATTGCAATTTGATTAACGCGATACCGGCAATAATGTTGATAATAATGATCAAATTTTATGTCGTCTCTCCTTTGATTTCATTTTTGGGCAATAATTGAAAAATACGGTGCCAGCGAGTAACTTTCTACCATTTCGTTGCACATTGTTTTCAAGAAAATTGATGTTGGCCAGTCAAAATTGGTTAGTTGTTGGTTTGTTTGAAGCTTTTTTATACTCAGCTGAGCAGAGCTCACATATTAACTTTGTTCGCATAACGGCAATCCGTAACGGCATAAACTAATCGAAAAGATATAGACGAAAAAAGAAATTTATTTAGCCATGTCCGTCCGTCCGTCCGTAAACACGATAACTTGAGTAAATTTTGAGGTATCTTGATGAAATTTGGTATGTAGGTTCCTGGGCACTCATCTCAGATCGCTATTTAAAATGAACGAAATCGGACTATAACCACGCCCACTTTTTCGATATCGAAAATTTCTAACAATCCAAAAAGTGCGATAATTCATTACCAAAGACGGATAGGGCGATGAAACTTGGTAGGTGGGTTGACCTTATGACGTAGAATAGAAAACTGGTAAAGTTTTGGACAATGGGCGTGGCACCGCCCACTTTTGAAAGAAGGTAATTTGAAAGTTTTGCAAGCCGCAATTTAGCAGTCGTTGAAGATAACATGATGAAATTTGGCAGGAACGTTACCACTATTACTATATATGTGCTAAATAAAAATTAGCAAAATCAAATGAAGAACACGCCAACTTAAAAAAAAAAATTTTTTAAGTCAAATTTTAACAAAAAATTGATTATCTTTACAGTATATAAGTAAATTATGTCAACATTCAACTCCAGTAATGATATGGTGCAACAAAATACAAAAATAAAAGAAAATTTCAAAACGGGCGTGGCTCCGCCCTTTTTCATTTAATGTGTCTAGAATACGTTTAATGCCATAAGTCGAACAAAAATTAACCAATCCTTGTGATTAGGAGCACAGATTCTATAACGATAATTGTTTCCTGTGAAAATGGGCGAAATCGGTTGAAGCCACGCCCAGTTTTTATACACACTCGACCGTCTGTCCTTCCGCTCGGCCGTTAACACGATAATTTGCGCAAAAATCGATATATCTTTACTAAACTTAGTTCACGTACGTAACTGAACTCACTTTGTCTTGGCATAAATCCGAAATCCGACTATGACCACGCGCACTTTTTCGATATCGAAAATTACGAAAAATAAAAAAAAATGCCATAATTCTATACAAAATATGAAAAAAGGGATGAAACATTGTAATTCGATTGGTTTATTGACGCAAAATATAACTTTAGAAAAAACTTTGTAAAGTGGGTGTGACACCTCCCATATTAAGTAGAATAAAATGAAAAAGTTCTGCAGTACGAAATCAAAAGCCCTTGGAATCTTGGCAGGAATACTGTTCGTGGTATTACATATATAAATAAACTAGCGGTACCCAACAGATCATGTTCTGGGTCACCCTGGTCCACATTTTGGTCGATATCTCGAAAATGCCTTCACATGTACAACTAAGGGTCACTCCCTTTTAAAACCCTCATTAATACCTTTAATTTGATATCCATATCGTACAAACAAATTCTATAGGCAGCCCTGGTCCACCTCTATGGCGATATCTCGGAAAGGCGTCCACCTATAGAACTAAGGCCCAATCCCTTTTAAAATACTCATTAACACCTTTCGTTTGATACCCATATCGTACAAACACATTCTAGAGTCACCCCTGGTCCACCTTTATGGCGATATCTCGAAAAGGCGTCCACCTATAGAAAAAAGGCCCACTTCCTTTAAAAATACTCATTAACACCTTTCATTTGATACCCATATCGTATAAACAAATTCTAGAGTCACCCCTGGTCCACATTTATGGCGATATCCCGAAATGGCGTCCACCTATAGAACTATGGCCCACACCCTTTTAAAATACTCTTTAATACCTTCCATTTGATACCAATGTCATACAAACACATTCCAGGGTTACCCTAGGTTCATTTTCCTACATAGTGATTTTCCCTTATTTTGTCTCCAAAGCTCTCAGCTGAGTATGTAATGTTCGGTTACAACCGAACTTAGCCTTCCTTACTTGTTTTTGTTGGAATGTTTATTTTCATTTTTGGATGGCAATTTCTGTTTGTATCCGCTGTATGTATTAGTAAATTCATAGTTAATGAGTTTTGTGTTAGCATTCGATTTGTCTTGTCGGGTTTTCTATTCCAATTATTTTATAATTTGTGTTTTTTTTTCTTTTTTTGATTTGTTAAATGTTAAATTGAAATGCCTTAATTTGATTTGTTTGTCACAAATGCTTGACAAAAAATAATCTCAAGTCAAGAATACTTCCCTGGGGAGTGTAATCGATGTTCATGGTACGTACTTTCCGGTAACAAACACCATTAAGGTACTAGCGCGACCATCTCGGAAACGATTTGGTATGAGAAAATGAAAACTTGGGGTCGCCAGAGACTCGGCTGTTAAAGAAACAGGATTCGCCACGAGTAGACGATGGCAACAATTGGGTGGGAGAAGCTTTATATTACGCTGGCAATTCCTTGAAAGGGTTGCGCCTCACAACCCCTTAAATCGTTATATTTTAATACAGTCGACATACAGAGTCGGAAAAAACTAAACCACTTAATAGCCTAAATAACATTTTACTTAAAACTTTATGGAGAATAGTAAAATCGATTTCATAGATATTTAAAAAATGAAGTACTCGATTAACTCAAAATTGTCAATTTTGGTTGGGAGACAAAACGGTTACGGTGTTGAGCCATCTTTAGTGCCATTTTTCGTTCATAGGTAAATGGTATGGTTATTTGATGTGTTTGTTAAGTTCTGTATTGTGAACTAGATATAGCTTAGACCTTCGAATAATCTCTTACCACACTCGTCTAGCAATGGCACTCTCTATCATTTTCGTTTGGCGTTTATATTTCTGACGCTATGTCAAGCAGGAGCATAATGCAAATTGAAATGCACGAACGATTCTTCTCTGAGGCCAAACGAACGTTTGTTTCGTTATAGAGAACGAAGCCCTTTTTTATTGTTACGAGTTTGTAAAATAATTTTGTAAAATAATTCTAAAGGTTCGAAAATTTCGTCAGACTTAGTGTTGTTTTCTGTGACTGCCGCGGTGAAACGTTTTTAAACAAATAAATAAGTACTTGGCATTATTTACATCCGAGGAGATTCAGGCTTCTCGTCCAACTTCGTGCGACGAGCTATTTTTTATTTTTCCTACAAATTACCGGGACCCACACATGTTTTTATGCCTACTCCCCACGGCAGGTGCAAGCCAGATTAATTTGTACTGAGAAGCTTTTCAGGACAAAAATACTTACATTCGGAGTGTTTGTCTGAAATCGTACGAAAAATTTCTTTCTAATTGAAAATTTTTTTTCTATATTTGCAATGTTGCTCTGCCCGGTACTTGAACCAAGCATCTTCGGTGTGGTAGGCGGAGCACGCTACCAACACGCCAACTATTCTGATCGGAGGCCGTGTTTTTTTCGTTTTCACAGTTATGTTGCGTGTCCCAAGCCCATTACACAATCCGGATACAGAAACCAATGCTCTACGATCCATTTGAAATTAAAAGAGGATTCAGACATGGGGACTCTTTGTCGTGTAATTTCTTATACCTCTGTCTTCTCTAACTATTTAATAAATAAATAAATACAAGGCGCGATATACCTCCGATGAGAATTTAGGCCGATTTTCTCTTCCTACAAATTAGTGAAAGGGGCCTACATGCTTTTCACCGACTCCGAACGGCATCTACAAGGCTGGTGAGTTTTTACTGAAAAGCATGAAGAAATACACTCGGGGCAAAAAATTGGTGAACGTGGACAAGACGGAGTAGTTTTTGCCATCAAAGAAAGAATCGGCGCATTCACAAGTTGCCAGCCACGTCACTGACCGATCAAAATTCGAATCTGTGTAGAGCTTCATGTTTTTGAGAACAACCAGTTACAGGAAAACAATACCAGCCTATAAATTTCACGCAGAATCACTTTTACGAACAAGTGCTCGATGGTTTCGAAAGAAGATGAAAGATGCCCATTGAGTATCTATTAGGGAGAAAATTTCGCCGGAAGATTTATGGTCCTGTTCGTTTTGCTAACGGTGTGTACAGACGTTGGTATAATGATGAGCTGTCTGAGCTAGACGCAGACCAGTGTTGTCACTTCTAAAATCTATTTAGTGGTAGATTTCCAAAAAAAGGGTGGTAGATATCCTAAAAATAGTGGTAGAATTTTCAAAAATATTAAAACCTATTTTTTTCAAATTATTATTCAACGATTAAAACGAACATAACATCTTCAAGTGCATTAACAACATACATATAAATATCTGTATGAAGAGTATTTGCATACTGTAGATGCTTTAGACGTTATCAAATAAAAAGATATTATTAAATAATAGTGGGACTCTCACCTAGCTTTTAATTCTGAAGTTAATAGTCTGTAGTTTTTAGGCGTTTTATTTTTAATAAACTATTTGAATAAGTATCAAAGAACTAGTCTTAAAAGTGTGAAAATTTCTTACTACAAAAACCTTAACAGCTGAAATTTATAATCAAATGCGAACTACCGACCAAGAACTTTAACAAACCATGTGTGGATACGACTAAAGTTAATTTACAGTCTCCAAATATTCCATTTTTCATAACACATAGTTCAAATATATAATAATACTACTAAGAAACCTTAAAATATCAAATTACTTCCATGGTATCCAACGAATACCAATAGCCCAAATCTAATGAAATAGACTTTTGCATTAAAACAGTTTATTTTTTAAATCTTACAACTTACATCCGTGACATCGAAGGCATCCATCGGATACTGCAATCGACGGCTGAGTGGAATATCGCTCATATCTCGGCTGCCAGTTCGAGAACGCCCTATCTGAGTACGTTTTTCAAAAACACCATATTTCAGTTTTTCTTTTGAAAACGATCTATCTCAGAACTCCATTGAAGAACGCCCAAAATATTTTTCATAAACGCCCCAGCTATGTTACAAATTTATTAAATTTAAGCTGAGATAGAGCGTTTTTGAAACAAGTTCTGAAATAGGGCGTTATTCCAAAATTTTCTGGGATAGGGCGTTTTCGAAACGGCGGCAGAGATACGGCGATATTCCACTCAGCAGTCGAAAAATCAGATTATTACAAAGTTATTGGCACGAATTTACCATCAATAAAGTTAAATTTTACATAAAATTGTATAAGTTCTTTCGATGGTACGTAAGTGTTATAAAAATCACACATTTCTTTGGTGAAAATTTGAAAAACTTATACAGAGTGGGCTTTACATTTAATTTTCAACATACTTAAAAACCTTAATTTTCGGTCATTGTAAGCAGCTTAAAGAACATAGTCAAATTCAGGCAAATAAAAAGTGATAGATCTGCCACTATAGTGGTAGAGTGACAACACTGACGCAGACATGAGCGTACGGCAATTATTAAAACGACAGGGCCCTCGCATGCTACGTCGTGCTATGAGAATGAAAGGCGACGATCTGCATCCGAAAGTATGCCTAATGGTACCTGGATATTGAAATATTTAGGAGTAACAGGTATGGTAGGCCAGCATGCTAAATATATACCAAGCCGACGACCTAGCTAGTTAAACGCCAATTAAAAATGCATGAGAAAAGGCAACACTTCCTACCGTAAGACTAAAGATTGAAAAAATGATTGGGCATATGGCAATGGCCACCTACTCTGAGAGTCTTACGGAACTTTGGACTCACATAGGCACACACTAAGGAAACCATATAAATAACTGGCAAATAAAACAGTTCAAACCACACTGGATTGAATGCCCAGGGCTTAACACGGGCCATGTTTATACTCCCGACAACGAGAGTAACAAAAACCTACGCTTCAAGCAGCTCACTACTTCCGGTCGCTTGCGGCCAATTTTCCGCTGGGTAGCCACTAAACATCCGTTTAGTGGTGAGCTAATGTAATAAGGCGACAATCTGGCTGTTCACCACGAGGTGCGTCTTGTTTGGATCAAGCGGCTCGCTATATAAACGTGGAAGTAATATTTTCACCCCCGCTGAGTGGGTTGTGCGCTGGGCTTGCGACCCGCCACGTCAAACCACACTCCAATGAAAAGCAACAACAAGCCTCGGATAAAGAGACAACCCTTTATTGATGACGACCATGGCAAACGTTTGAAGGACAATGTATTGAGGGCATGCACCTGGAACGTCCGCTCCCTGAATGGGATTGGTGCAGATGCCCGGCTGGTTGAGTCCTCGTCAAAGCAATATCTGACATCACCGCCAGCCAAGAAAGCGTTGGAAGCAGCAAGGAAGTAAGAAGATTAAAAATTGTGACATCTAAGCGAAGTTTCGGCGTCTGATTCGTGGTGGCAGAAAGACTTTGTCGCCAAGTACTGGCGTTCAGGCCTGTGGACGAAAGTCTCGCCGCTATCCGAATAAAAGCAAAATTTTTTAATATATTATTCATCTGCGCCCATGCACCGACAGAGGAGAAAGGCGATGAGGTGAAGGACGCTTTTTATGAACAATTATAACGCACATACGAGCGCTGCCCCCGCCATGATATAAAAGTGGTGCTTGGCGACTTCAACGCCAGGGTGGGCAAAGGTTTTTTTGGCCCTCCATCCGAGTTCATTCTACACAATGAAACTTCTCCTAATGGACTGAGGCTGATTGACTTTGCCGGTGCTCGAAACGTGGTCATTTCCAGCAAGAGGTTCATGCATAAAGAGATACATCAAGCTACATGGCTGTCCCCCTATCGAAATACTCGTAATCAGATCGATGACGTTGTGATAGACTGACGGCATGCCTCCAGTGTTTTAGATGTGCGCACGATCCGAGGACCTAACATCGACTCGGACCATTATCTCGACGCAGCCAAAATACACACCCGCCTCTGCGCGACTAAAACCAAGGAGCAAAAAACACAAGGAAAGCTAGACGTCGAAAGGCTGCAATCGCAACAGACTGCCAATGATTTCGCAGCTCGACTCTCACACCTGCTCTCTGAGAGCTCAACTCAGCCTAAAGGATTGCAGGAGCAGTGGGAGTATATCTCCAAAGCACTTCTTACTGCCGTCGAGGAAGAAATTGGTGACCGGCGGCCACGGAAAAACAACTGGTACGATGAAGAATGCCGCGTTGCAACCGAAAGAAAAGACTGTGCTACGTTAAAAGCGAGCGCAACAAGAGGAGTGTGTGAACGCTATCGCGAGTTAAAAAGGGAAGCGAGATGCCTTTTCAGGAAGAAAACAGCAGAGGCTGAAATCCGTGAGTGCGACAGACGGAAGGTTTTAAGACCGGGGCAAACTCCTGTAAGAACGAAAATGGCGACCTTGTAACTGATCTCCAGAAAGTACTTAGATTATGGAGTGAACACTTCTTTGCTCTCCTAAATGGAGACAGCGATTTACCCCACAGGGATGACGAACCCGATCACACAATCTGTGATGATGGAATAAATGTCCCCCCACCCGATTATGACGAAATCAAAATAACAATAACCAGATTGAAAAACAACAAGGCCGCGGGTGATTGCCTGCGGAGCGATTCAAATACGGCGGCGAGGAGTTGGTAAGGCACATGCATCAGCTTCTTCGCAAAATATGGGCGGACGAGTGCATGCCCGACGATTGGAATCTAAGTTTTCTTTGCCCAGTGCAAACTGCACCAACTATCGCGTAATCAGCCTTCTTAATATCGCATATAAGATCCTATCAAATGTATTGTTCGAAAGATTGAAGCCCACCGTGAATCGGCTGATTGGACCTTATCAGTGCGGCTTCAGACATGGTAACTCTACCATCGACCAGATTTTCACAATGCGCCAAATCTTGGAAAAAACCCGCGAAAAAAGAATCGGCACACATCACCTCTTCGTCGTTTTTAAAGCCGCCTTCGAGAAGGACCTCTCCGAGCCGTTCGAAAGTAAACGAGGTTTCAGATAGGGTGACCCCCTATCGTGCGATTTCTTTAATTTGATGCTGGAGAAAATTATGCTAGCTGCAGAACTTAACCGCTCTGGAATAATATTCTATAAAAGCGTGTAATTACTGGCATATGCTGATGACATTGATATCATCGGCCTGAACAACCGGGCAGTTCTGTTTACTCCAAAATGGAAAGAGAAGTGGTAAAGAAGGGTTTGATGGTGAATGAGAACAAAGTGAAATACCTGCTGTCATCGATCAGCGCATATGAAAGATGACGCTCCGGCCAAGAAAGTGTTTCTATCGGATCCCGCCTATGGAAGCAGAGGTAGAAAGAAGGCGGCCCCCACCCTGTTGGAAGGACCATGGAAAACGATTTAAACTCCCTTGGTGTGACCAATTGGCGCCGGTTGGCAGAGAGAAGGAGCGAATGGCGCGCCTTGTTGGACGGCGGTAACCGTTTAAATGATTAAGCGCTAATTAAGTAAGTAAGTAAAGACCTACAAACTGTCACAGGATATCTACTGTACGGAACAATGTAGTCTACGATATTACCTAAGTAGTTTAAATCTATCTGATAAACGCTGGTTCACATTATCTCCGAATGCATGCCATCTAGGTGGCGTGTTTTTTAATTGCTTCGTGATATGGAGTATGAAGACTAAAGAGGTACTTAAATACATTAAAAATGTGGGGCTACATACAGTAATAGGCTGAATCGTCAAGCACTATAGATCTAAACAAAGGCCACAGTGCATCGAGGCCAGCTAAAAATAACGCCGAGGATGTTTAGGCTGAGCGTCTCTTTCGATTTGCATCGTGATACTTTCAAATTGGCGGGACGGGACCTACTTGTTTTATGCCGACTCCGATCGGCATCTGCAAGCAGGTGATCTTTCGTTGTGAATCCTTACATGACAGAAATAAACTCGGAGTTTTTGCCAAACCACTGCCGAGGGGTGAACTCGCTAATTGAAAAGGGCATTTTTCTAAATATTTTGATGTTGCTTTTCGAGCGCCTTGAACCCCAGATCTTTGGTGTGATAGGGGAGCACGCTACCTCCACACCACGCCGGCCGCTCTCTAAAAACCACTCAAATATTTTGAGTATTAAGTGGTTCAATATTACTAAGTTTCTGGTATTTTTAGGCAACTACTGGAAACATTATTCATTTATCGAAATAGGAAGCCTAAACTCTAAAACGTTTACTTAGTCCAATAACACCTACATAGGGTTAGGTTAGGTTAAGAGGGCGTGCGTGGGTAATACCCACACTTCCACTCGGAGACACTTTTGTCCATTGTGAGTGCCCTGAGTAAATACAGGGTGGCGGCAAATTCATTTAGCCCCATTACCTCCTAGCGGTCCTCAACGAACCACTTGCTTTCCCTGATGAACCCAAGAAGAAGCGAGACGTTCACCTTCTCAACCTCTGCCAGGCTGTCGAAAAAGCGTGAGCCCAGAAATCTGAGCCTTCTTGTTTGAACGCCGGGCATCGGCAGAGAAAGTGGTAGATCGACTCCTCTTCCTCCTCATCCTGACAGCTTCTGCAGAGGGAGCTTGTTGGTATTCGCCATCGTCGGAGCATTGGTGCGTAAGTACCCTCACCGCAGATGTGTTCAATTTGAGAAGGAAGCTGGTACCCTTCCTATCCAAGCATGGCCATAAGGACGTTGAGGCTTCGCAGTCAACCCTATTGGTCGCAGTCAACCCATTGCCCTGTTCTCATATTAGTCGATTCTTACTAGGAGACAACTCAGCGGTGGTCGGACGGAGATTTCCACCTTACTTATGTCTCTAAGTCGGAACCCTTCCTAGCCATCTCATCCGCGAGTTCATTCCCTTCAATGCCGCTGTGCCCAGGGACCCATCAAAGAGAGACATTGAGATGACTTATAGAAGCCAGAGAGGCTCTACACGATGTCCGATTTTATCATGTTGTTGTTGTTGTAGCAGTGCTTGGCCCCACCTAATAGTTGCGACCGATCACAAATTGTCATCAATATCCCCTGTCAGGGTTGATTCTGGATAGGTAAGAGTTTAACCTGTTACAGTATCCAAAACGAAGTTGAGCTAGAGTGACTCGCGTTTCGCTGGGGAGTATGCGTTCCTCTTCCGTAAGTTTTGGGTACTGTTCTTTGAGTACTGGATTCACCGGGCAATTCCTGGCATAATGGTCCGACGCCTGTTTGTGGAGTTCACCAAGGACCTGCTTGTTGTTGTTGTTGTAGCGATAAGGTTGCTCCCCGAAGGCTTTGGGGAGTGTTATCGATGTGATGGTCCTTTGCCGGATACAGATCCGGTACGCTCCGGTACCATAGCACCATTAAGGTGCTATCCCGACCATCTCGGGAACGATTTATGTGGCCACATTAAACCTTCAGGCCATTCCCTCCCTCCCCACCCCCAAGCTCCTCATGGAACTTGGGGTCGCCAGAGCCTCGTCTGTTAGTGAAACAGGATTCGCCGGGGGTAGGTGAGGTTGACTGTTGATTGAGGGTTTGGAGAAGCTATATATTGCGCTGGCAACCTGAAGGGTTGCGCTACACAGCCCCTTGAATCTGGTATTTTAGTCGCCTCTTACGACAGGCATACCTACCGCGGGTATATTCTGATCCCCTAACCTGCTGGGGTATGTTTTTTTTTTGCTTCATACGGCTGAGTTCTCAGGTGCCGTATTTCCTCAAAATGCTTACGGAGATGACTCCTTAAGTCCCTGAGCGGTGTTAGCTCATCAATCAGATGACTGTTGGGATGCCCAGGTTTCTGGGTATTCAACAGGAACTGTTTGGTTAGCATCTAATTTCTCTCCCTGATGGGGAGTATTCTCGCCTCATTATGTAGATGGTGTTCTGGGGACATAAGAAGACAGCCCGTGCGGTTCTGAGAGCAGTATTTTGGCAGGCCTGTAGCTTCTTCCAGTGGGTAATTTTTAGGCTTGGCGACCATATAGGAGACGCGTAGCATGCAATCGGCTGGCCAATTGCTTTGTATGTGGTAATGAGCGTTTCTTTGTCTTTTCCCCAAGTACTGTCAGCAAGGGATTTGAGGATTTTATTACGGCTCTGGATTTTCGGTAAAATTGCGGCTGCGTGCTCACCAAAATGTAGATCCTGATCAAACGTCACACCCAAGATTTTGGGGTGTAGGACAGTCGGTAGTGTAGTGCCATCGACGTGGATGTTCAAAATGGTCGACATTTGGGACGTCCACGTTGTAAGTAAGGTCGCGGAGGATTTAGTCGGTGATAATGCCAGGTTTCGGGAGGCGAAAAAACTGTCGGCCTGGGCCTGTGGCCATTATTGTGTAGTCATCAGCGTAGGAAACGATAGTAACTCCTTCTGGTGGCGAAGGTAGCTTAGATATTTAGAAATTAAACAAAAGTGGCGATAGGACACCACCCTGCGGCAGCCCTTGTTTAATTCTTCTTGGTTTTGATGTTTCATTTCTAAATTGCACCGATGCCTGCCGACCACCCAGATAATTTGCGGTCTACCTTTTAAGACATGGGGGAAGGGTAGACCCTTCCAGGTCTTGCAGTAACGTGCCATGATTGACCGTATCAAAAGCCTATCAAAAGGTCTAGCGCCACGAGTACGTTCTATGGTGGGGGTTGCGATTTTATCATGTTGGACTCTAATACCCTTAAGGCGGCTTGGCTGTCAACAAAGATTGTTACGTCGGTGTTGGAAACCGCACTATCTTGGAGTAGCTTTGCCGCTCTGTCTATGGCATAGAGCTCGGCTTGGAATACACTGCATGCGTCAGAAAGTCGGAATAATTGGCTTAGCTGTAGATGTGTCGAGTACATCCCAGCTCCAGTTTCCTTTTCCATTTTCGAGCCGTCGCTGTATATTGTGATGCCCCTGCCATAGTCTAGGCCTACTTCCCATTCCTCCCTTGAAGGGTATCGTATGTTCTGAACTTGGAAGTCCAAAACCCATGTGATGTGGTCTGTTTTCGATGTTAGGTCGGTTATTATTCCGTTTAATAGCCCCTTCGTCATATCGTCCAGAATCGGCGCGTGTCCGTGCTTAGCTGTTTTCCACATGTTGGATTCTCTTAGTCGTAGAGCTCCTCTAGCGGCTAAACCCTGACACCTACATAGCACTCGTGCTTTTTTAGATTTCAATGAAAGATCCTTTGTACCCCTTCATCCCTTCGACGCTAATTTCTTCTTAATATCGTTATTAGTTTACTGAATCTAAATTGCATAAATTCCATTCTCTTGTTTATATATACAAGTTAAAACAAGTAAGGACGGGACTGTCTTCGGCTGTGCCGAAGACTTCATACCTTTGAAGCTTCTAGCCGTAAAAAAGGGACAAAAATTACAGTTTATAAGGGGTATATAATATATACACCACCGATCTCTGTGATTTTTTCAGACAACAATACACGCTATATACGTGAGCATTTGGTGAAATTTTAAGCTTCTAGCTGTTAAAATGGGACAGAAGTTGCGCAAAGTTTCTTATCTGAACAATCGGTTATATGAGATATATACTGTATATATCACCGATTTCTATGATTTTTTCAGACAACAATATACGCTATATACGTAAGCAATTGGTGAAATTCGAAGCTTATAGCTGTTAAAATGGCGTAGAAATTGCGAAAAGTTTCTTATTTGAACAATCGTTTGTATGAGATATATACTATATATATCACCGTTCTCTATGATTTTTTCAGACTATTGTTGTCTACCTTTACCTACCTTTATCTACCTTTGAAGCTTCTAGCCGTAAAAAAGGGACAAAAATTACAGTTTATAAGGGGTATATAATATATACACCACCGATCTCTGTGATTTTTTCAGACAACAATACACGCTATATACGTAAGCATTTGGTGAAATTTTAAGCTTCTAGCTGTTAAAATGGGATAGAAGTTGCGCAAAGTTTCTTATCTGAACAATCGGTTATATGAGATATATACTGTATATATCACCGATCTCTATAATTTTTTCAGACAACAATATACGCTATATACGTAAGCATTTGGTGAAATTTTAAGCTTCTAGCTATTAAAATGGGACAGAAATTGCGCAAAGTTTCTTATCTGAACAATCGGTTGTATGAGATATATACTATATATATCACCGATCTCTCTGATTTTTTCAGACAACAATATACGCTATACACGTAAGCATTTGGTTAAATTTGAAGCTTCTAGCTGTTAAAATGGTGCTGAAATTGCAAAAAAAAAAAATATATGTAGTATATATACCACCATATATATACTATATATACTACCGATCTTTATGATTTTTTCAGACAACAATATCTGCTATATACGTAAGCATTCGTTGAAATTTGAAGCCTCTAGCTCTTAAAATAGGGCAGTAATTACGAAAAGTTTCTTATCTGAACAATCGGTTGTGGGCATATATACTATATATAGGACCGATCTCATAAATTTTTTCAGACAATAATATGTGCAATATACGTAAGTATAAGGTGAAGTTTGAAGCTTCAATCTGATAAATTGAGGAAGATGTGACAAAAATCATCTTTTTCTGAAAAATCTGTTGTATGGAGGATATATGCTATAGTGGTCCGATCCGGTCGGTTCCGACAAATGTCTAATCGGACACCCAAATACACCCGCTCACCAAATTTTATCAAGATATCTCAAACTCAGCTCTTCATCCTGATTATTTCGGTATACTTAATGGTGGGTCTACCTATTTTCCTTTAAGGACTTACAATTTTGGGATTCGTGACGAAATTTATATACCATTTCATTTTCATGAAAGGTATAAAAAATCACAGCAGGCTCTCATGTACATTAGTTTGGCTTTATTGAATCTGACATTTACGTGGCATATAGTCCATAGTTGGCCTTAAGCATTTCCATGGCATTCCTTTTTTCCTAAACACAATTTTTGTGATCAAATAAATTTTTATTATAACACCTTTTTCGGTTAAAACCAAACACCCACATATTCATTGCTTCAACGGTAATCTTTCGTTATTCATTGCCTATTGATATGAGCTTATATAGACACCACACACATACTCACTCACCCGAACATGCATACTAAATTTGTTCCTTATTTTCGCTCTCGTAACAGTACTGGTACACCACGCACCCACAATGCTACAGCAGGCTCCGGCAAGATCGTTTACACATTTGGCAATCCAACGCTTATCGGTACCGTAAAATGGGCAACAACACACCAAAAGAAAATTCATGTTAAACAACTACAACGACATAATGGCAAAACACTCGATGAGCCCACTAAATCCAATTATATGTATGATTGTTTGCGCGAAAGGTGTGATATCGCAGCTGATCGTATTTTTCACATTGGCAAAGCTATATGTCAAAAGGTGTTTGGCACAAATCCGGACGATTACGAGTTGAGTCAAGTGGACGAGCATTCACAGGTGAGTGGGTGGATGTAGCAAAAAAGGCGTTGGAGAACGCAGGCGTAGGATTGTGGGCATTGGAGAAATGGTCCGTATGTCCGTCCGTAACACGATAACTTGAGTAAATATTGATATATCTTCACCAAATTCTGTGTACGGGCTTATATGGAGCCAGAATAGATTGATATTGAATATGAGCGAGATCGGACGATAACTACGCCCCATATCGAAAATTTTAAAAAATGGAAAAAATTATATAGTTCAAACACGAATACCGCTAAGGTAATGAAACTTGGTAGGTAGATTGGTTTTATGACGCAAAAAATAAATTCCAAAAAAAATTTATACATGGGCGTGGCATCACTAGCGTTGCCAAATGTTCCGTATTGGCCGGGACATCCCGTATTTTTCACAAATTTTAAGTGTCGCGCCGGGAAATGCTATGTCCCGGCATTTTCACAATATCAAAATTAATAAATTATAATCTGCTACGAAACATGACCATATTTGCGCCTTCGATTGTATTCAGCTCATTAGCATATTGCTTGCAACTCTGTAAAGAAGAAAAATTCATCCCGACTGTGATTCTGAATATTGTCAATAGGGCCGTTCCATTGGTTTATCGAGCTCTGGCTCTGGCTCAAATCTCATTGGAACGATCTGGATCAATTTTATGAGAGCTGGCAGCACTAATATAAAACATCTGTTTTGTAGAAATTAAGAAGAAACGTACACAAAATTTTAAGATACTGATAGAATTATTAACATTTAAATAGTTTCGCACGTAAGCAAACTATTTATTTTCCTTACATCATCTTTAAGTTGTTTACTCTTTCAGTGTTTTTTCTTTTAAATATGGCGAGATCTTTTATGTATACACAAATGTACACGTATTTAGTTCAGTGCTACAATGGCTCAACTATATGGTTGGCTCATCTCGCCAGCTGATTTTATTTTTTTCATTTCACTGAAGTAGGGATTGTGCGAAGGAGATGGCAAACTTAAAAAGAAACCAACGAATTTACAACATTTTCTTACTACTTACAAATGCTGCTAAGTTTTATGTTTGCATTCCTTCCATTCGTCTAACACCAACACGCTAATTTTGGCAATGTGAACAAAGGTATGTTATTGCTGTAGATATGAGCCAACCATATAGTTGAGCCATGAGTGCTACCAACTCAAAAGTCGTTAGCTGTCAAAAAATCTACTACAGAAAATGAAACGAACAGAATTGCTAAAATTTGGAAGTTTATCAAGCCATAAATCAAAAGCCGTTATAGAGATTACATTGAAATTTGGCAGAGACACTATCAAGACCACGCCCACTTTCCCTAAAGGTCTAACTTGAGCAAAGTTTGCAATAACTCTATGGTATTTAACTACATTTGACTAATATTCTATCTCATTAGTGGTGTGGTTGAGCTAAGAACAAAACTTAAAAAAATTTTGAAAATGGGCGAAGCCCGCCCCTGTGTTTCTCTTTCCAAAATACTTTTAATGCCATAAAAAAAAAAAAAAAATGTAAGGCGCGATAACCTCCGAAGAGATCTAAGGCCGAGCTTCTCTTCCAATTTCCGTCGTGCTCCTCTTGATTTTTCCCTACAAATTGGTCGGACGGGACCTACATGTTTTATGCCGACTCAGAACGGCATCTGCAAGGCAGATGAGTTTTCACTGAGAGCTTTTCATGGCAGAAATACAATCGGAGCGCTTGCCAGACACTGCCGAGGGGCGACCCCGCTTAGAAAAATTTTCTTCTAATTGAAAAATCTTATTTCTAAAATTTTGATGTTGCTTTGCCCGGGAGTTGAACCCAGGGCATACGGTGTGATAGGCGGAGCACGTTACCATCACACCACGGTGGCCGCCCAATGCCATAAGTCGGACAAAAATCTCGCAATTCGAACGAAATTTGGCATAAACATTTTTTTAATAGCTACAACGAGCGAAATCGCCTGAAAGCCACTCCTACTTTTTATACACAACTGTACTTGTACACAGGGTATTATCGCTTTGTTTGGATAACGGTTGGTTGTACAGGTATAAAGGAATCGAGATAAATATAGACATCCATATATCAAAATCATCAGTGCCGAAAAAAATTGATCAAGCCATGTCCGTCCGTCCGTTAATACGATAACTTGAGCAAATATTGAGATATCTTCACCCAACTCGGTACACGGGCTTATCTGGACCCAGAATAGATTGGTATGGAAAATGAGCGAAATCGGACGATAACCACGGCCACTTTTTTAATATCGAAATTTTTGAAAAATGGAAAAAATGATATTGTGACGAATATTACCATCTCTAAGCTGTACTAAGTAAATGCACAACAACAAAACATTAAAGCAAGCTACATAAACACATTAATCATCATTTACCCACATACATGCAAGGCAACGAAGAGATAACTCACACACAGATGTAGTTAGTCATCAGTCAAAGTAGTACTTACATATACACACGCATCTGGCTATCCAAGAGACTATAAACTACAAATATACATGTACATATATGGATGGTAACCAAGCATGAATTTCGAGAAGTTACTAGACCTTAGGAGAATTGGGTGGACGAGACAACAGAGATTATAAAAACAGCGAAAGCTGAGTAATAAGTAATCAGTTTGATTTAAGCACGCTATCAGTTGTGAAGTATAAGTGTTATTGTGAAGTATCTTAAAGTAGTCTAATAAAGACCATTTTGCATTACTAAATATCGGACAATTTAGCGATTCGAACGTGTTCAGAAGGTTGGAAATAAGCGGAGTTTCACTAAATTCGTTACAATATAATTCAAAAACGAATAACGCTAAGCTAATGACCTTTGGTAGGTGTTTTGGTTTTATGACGCAAAACATAAAGATATTACATTGAAGTTCATTAGCGCTAGCCTCTGTATCCTTTTTGTTTCTTTTGAATGAAAATGAGTTCCGAATAGAACCATATATATATTATTGCGCAGCCTTGTAACACTTGGAACCACAAAGCAAACAACAACAGCATTTCAAGTGCACAGCTGGGTATATAATGTCCGGTTTCACCCAAACTTAGACATGCTTCTTTGTTTATATTCAATTTAACACAGTTCCACAAATTTATCATACTTTTAACAAAACTGTCACCCCTATCTGCACTTCGAATACGTTCCCTTTCTACGCTCCGTTTTATTCGAAGTTGGGTATTCTGCATTACGACGGAATCGTAACGTGAAGAGGAAGAGCAAATAATTCTTCGAAATCAGCTGTTTGTACGGAATTTGTGAACATTGGAACAAAATAAATTAAAGAAAATTTGTAAAAAACACTGAAAAACGTTTATATTTTATTATCCACGCCATTTTGTACAAAAAAAAAAGCAATAGAATATATTGCCGCAATGTTATATTTTTTTGAGTGAAGTGCTTTCATAATTGTATGTGTGTTTTTGTCGTTCTTTTGGCCAATTCCCTGCCGTGGCCACCAAGTTTTGTTAAAACGGATTCCTGCACGAATAAAGTTGACATTTTCTGAATTTTATGGATGCTAATTTCATTGCACTGGCCTAAAATACTTTATGAATATTTATTTATTCTTTCCGCAAGGATTGTTTACGTTTTCGCTTCACTTTCCTCTACTCCGGCAGCTTGCTTTGGCATATAACTGGACCCAACGAACAGACAGAAATTATAGCTAACTGGAATCAATAGCCGCGGCATTATTTGTGGAGTTGGAAAGCAACGCATACGAAAATGGCGAAAATGGTGAGAATGGAAAGGCAAATATTGCGAGATTTGTGGAATCCATTTGAGATGAGTGACGAATTGTAAGAAATTGAACTTAAAAGTGGTAAAGTTTAATGACTTATTTTCTTATTTAGGTTCAAAAAAAACTTTCGACTTAATAAGGATGCTTTCAAGTATGTGTTAGATACTTTTGCGGGGCAAATACGTCCAAGGACTTCGACATCGACATGTTGTTTTTGACCTGGACACATAAAAAATAAACATTCTTCGTTTCTTAACAAGTTTTACTTACATTTTTGTTAAAATTCTGTTATAAATTAATAAAAAAATAAAAAGAAAATATTTTTTCCCGCCAACAAATTTGCAACTTAGAAAAACGGAACTACGATCGAAATGCAGAATACACAAAATCGAACGATTCGAAGTTGGATCGAAAGAGATTGAAACACAGAATACCAAAATTTCCAAATCGAAAAAATTCCAATTCCGTCGATTTTGAGATCATTATCAATCTTCAAATCATTCCGCACGCATTTGAAGATAATTTCGGGATTATTTAAAAATAATTTAGGCAGGGTTCGAAAAAATCATATATGTAATACTCCTATATTGCTAATAGAAAATGCTCGCAATGTGTTTTGAATTCGAAATCAAAACAAGACAGCCTATACAATTTTTGTGATTGTAGCAGCATAAGTGTGACAAGACAAAATTTAAATTTAGGTACATTCGATTGTTGAATACAAAAACAAAAACGTTTAAACAGCAATATATCGGCGCTCTGATGTTTGGGAATGTACCTACCCAGCCAGCATTTCTTGAAAATTTTGATCAAAAAAGCATTTTCTGTTCGAAAATTAACGTATGGTCGGGAGAAAAATGTACCATAAATGTGATTATTCTTGAATAATCATTTATGATTCCTATTTCGAAACGCTTTTTATTCATATTTGATATCATTGTAAAATTGAGCTTTAATAGTTTTAGAGTAATATTTGACTGCTTTTCACAATCATTTTCTGATCATATTCGTGAATATATTTCAATCGTTTTGGTTGAGATTTTTGAATCATTTTTGAATGCATTTATTCTTCATATCTCATTCAAAATAGGATACTACATAATAATCTTATTTCATCATGGGAAGAAAGCATGCGAAAGTGAGCTATTCGAACCACAGCTAACTCGCAAACAAACTTGACCGATATACACCTGCGACTACAACATCCAACAGCAGCATTATCGTCTACATCGGAAAATACGGATACGATACGGGATGTTGAAGCCGTATCCAGGTATGTCAAGATATTTTCACTTACCTGGAGTTCAAATAGCTCACAACCTTTGTCCAATCATTATGTATTTTCTGGGCAGCTGAAGGGGAGAAATGGTTGGGGAAATCTTCGTCCACGAGCAGCATTACATTATTTTTGTCTTGAAGAATATCTTTTGCATTAATAATAAAATTTTTATATATTTTTTCTTAGCTTCATGATTGAAACAATATGTGTATGTGAAAAAAATAAAATTTTTAATGAAAAGTAAAATTTCAACAAGTATAAAATTCATTATTCAGTCAACAAATATATTCAAAAAAGATTCAGAAAGCTGAAAGAAAAATTATTATAAATTTTTGATCACCTAAAGTAAACACATTTGATTCAAATATGATTCCAAAATGTGATTGAAAAACTATATTCAGTTTTTGATCATCAAAGGTAAGCATATTTGATTATTCTTTTTGTTGGTTATTATGAAATATTAATAATTAGTCATTAAAGGACTTCAAAAATGATTCCAAAAAGTGATTGAAAAATGCTTTTTAGTTTTTCATCATCAAAAGTATTCATATTTGATTATTTATTTTGTTTAATTGTATGATAACTCATTATTTAGTCAGAAAGAGTAATCAAATTGAATTGATATGTAGGGAAATTCAAGATTGAATCACCTAAATGCTGAGTGGGTAGCCTTTTGTAGAAATATATTGTTTCCATTTCTATTTTCCAACTGACATTTATTTCAGAAAAAGCGTTTTTTACAAATTATTTAAAATCTATGAGCACTAAACTAATCGAATACAATTATAACAAGTATAAAAATTGAAAAGTATAAAACGTTGTTTAAAGCTGCAATTTGTAGTGCCCTATTCAAAGTTTGTTACACTGCTCTCCATTAAGTCTGATCGTCCCGATTAGACATACAATTCTTCGACCCATATGGTGCCAATCTTTCCAAATGAACTACTTTGGCTTTTCCTTGTCCGGGCTGGCTTCGCTTTATACGGTACACAACGTCGTTCAATATTTTAATAACCTTATATGGACCTTCCCACGAGCTTGCAGTTTTGGAGAAATGCCTTTCTTTCTCTGTGGATTATACAGTAGTGCCAAGGCACCTTCTTTGAACCCATCTGAATTTACAGCTCTATCAAATCGATCTTTCATCTTGTCACTCTTTATCCGCATATGTTCCCTCACATTACGATGCAACTCATCCATTTCACTCTGCACCATTTCCCAATAACTGTTATCTCCCATTGCAGGGGCAACACCTTTCCCAAATACTAAATCGCACGGAAGCCTCAAATCGCTACCAAAAAGTGTTCTTGCAGGCGATTGTCCGGTAGTCTCGTGCACAGCGGAGCGATAAGCCAATAGGAATATTTGGATGTGTTTGTCCCAATTTTGTTGACACGTCCCCACTACCTTCCGCAAGTGTTCTTCAAAAGTACGGTTAAATCTTTCAACCATTCCATCTGACTGTGGGTGCAGAGGTATTGTGCGCGTTTTCTTAATTCCCAACAAACAACACATCTCACTGAATACTGCGCTCTCAAAGTTTCTTCCTTTGGCTGAATGTATTTCAATTGGCACTCCAAACCTGGCTACCCAGTTTTGCACGAAAACCTCTGCAATGGATTTTGCCTCCTGGTTTGGTAACGCGTAAACTTCCGGCCATTTACTAAAGTAATCCATAACGACTAATACATATTTGTTGCCAGAGTCACTAACTGGAAACGCACCTGCAACATCCATTGCGACTCGCTCAAACGGTGCCCCCGCATTGTATTGTTGTAATTTACCTCAACTTCTGGTGTGTGGACCCTTCGCTACCATACACCGTGCGCAGTTTCGAATCCATTCTTCAACTGATTTTCAACAGTTTACCCAGTAAAATCACTGTTTAATTTTCTCCAGGGTTTTAGTCACACCCAAATGACATCCACTAGACCCGTTATGGAATTCCTCTATTACGGTTTTAACTCTGGATTTTGGAACTATGATGAGATTACGAGTATGTTTTCCGTCTTCACTTTCTCATACGCGATGAAGAACTCAATCAATTATTTTAAGGCTATTCCACTGGACCCAGTATGCCTTAGCCGCAGAACTTTGTGGTGCAGTTGCAGTTTTAGATGGTCTATCTCCAGTTTCTTTGGCTTCCATAATTTTTCCTATGTCCACATCACTCAGTTGACTATTTCTTATTGCGCTGAAAGTCCATTCATCATCGGGTTGTATTTGCACTAGCCTTATGTCTATTTTTCCTTCGGACCTTTCAACTTTGGAACAATGCCTACAATCCATGGCACACGGTTGTCGCGATAGCGCATCGGCATTTCCATGTTGTTCCCCATTACGATGCTCAATATCAAATTCATAATTTTGCAGCCTTTCAATCCAACGTGAAACTTGTCCCTCTGGTTGCTTAAACTGGAGTAGCCATCTCAATGCTGCGTGATCTGTACTAAGATGAAATCTTTGTCCATAAAGGTATTTGTGGAAATGTTTTACACAGTCCACCACAGCTAGCAGTTCTCGTCTTGTCACACAATAATTAATTTCTGCCTTTCCAAGGCCCCTGCTATAATACGCGATCACTTTTTCTTAACCATTTATTATCTGGGATAATACTCCTCCTATACGATATGCCCTAGCGTCTGTATCTAAAACGAACTTTTCTCCCTGCACCAGATAAGCTAGCATAGGCGCGGTACAAAGTAGTTCTTTCAGTCGCTGGAATGCTTCCTTTTGTTCCTTGTGCCAGACAAAGGTGCAATTTTTCTTAGGGAGATTGTGAAGGCTTCGAGCAACATTGGCGAATCCAGCTACAAAACGTCGGTAGTACGTACACAGTCCTAGAAAACTTCGAACTTCGTGCACGTTTTCCGCTCGGGGCCAATCTTTAACTAACTGTATCTTATCCTGATCTGTCTGAACACCTTCAGTTGTCACCTTATGTCCAAGATACGTGACCTCTGACTGGAAAAATAGGCATTTCCTCGGATTTAATCATAGTCCTGCGGATGCTATGCGCTGAAAAACTTCTTCTAACTTTTCCAAATGGTCATTGAAATTTTTACCCATAACGTTGATATCATCCAAATAGACTAAGCACGTTTTCCAATGGAGTCCTTTCAGCACGTTCTCCATCAGGCGCTCAAAGGTTGCTGGGGCATTGCATAACCCAAATGCCACAACCCTTCACCAATGCTGAATGCTGTCTTCTCACGGTCGCAATCCTCAATCTCCACCTGCCAGTAACCGCTTTTTAGATCCATTGTTGAAAACCATTTCGCGCCGGATAATGTTTCGAGAGTATCATCTATCCGTGGTAAAGGGTAGCTGTCCTTTTTCGTGACCTCGTTAAGCTTCCGGTAATCAACACAAAACCGAGTGCTACCATCTTTCTTTTTAACCAACACAACAGGTGAACTCCAGGGACTTACTGATGGCTCAATTACTCCATTTTCCTGCATGCCCTGTATAATTTGTTTTGCTTCTTCATGTTTTGCTAGTGGAACTCTGCGTGGAGCTTGGCGAATTGGTTTTGAATCTCCTGTATCTATTCGATGCTTCACAATGGCAGTTCTACCAGGTTTCCCACTGCCCACAGCGAATATGCTGCTGTATTTTTCCAACAATCCCTTCCCACTCAGCATTTAGGTGATAAAATTTTGAATTTCCCTACATATCAATACAATTTGATTACTCTTTCTGATTAAAAAATGAGTTATCATACAATTGAACAAAAGAAATAATCAAATATGAATACTTTTGATGATCAAAAACTGTATACAGTTTTTCAATCATATTTTGGAATTATATTTGAATCAAATGTGCTTACTTTAGGTGATCAAAAATTTTTAATCATTTTTCATTCAGCTTTCTGAATCTTTTTTGACAATCTTTGTTGACTGAATAATGAATTTTATACTTGTTAAAATTTTACTTTTGATTGAAGTTCTTATTTTTTCGCATACACACATTTTTTCAATCATGAAGTTCAGAAAAAATATATTAAAATTTTATTCTTCAAGACCAGAAATAATGTATATACTGCTCCTAACAAAAGATGTCCCCAACCATTTCTCCACCTTCGGCTTCCCAGAAAATACAAAACCAACCATTAGACAATACAAAGGTTGTGAACTATTTGAACCCCAGGTAAGTGAAACTCTCTTGACATATGTACCTGGATATGGCTTCAACATCCCGTACCATATCGTATTTTAAGATGTTGACGATCATATCTGATGCTGGATGTTGTAGTCGCAGGTGTATATTGGTCTAGTTTGTTTGCGAATTACCTTTGGTTCAAATAGCTCACTTCCGCATGCTTTCTTCCCCCGATGAAATAAGATTAGTATGTAGTATCTTATTTTGTATGAGATATGAAAAATAAATGCATGATAATCGCATTCAAAAATGATTCAAAAATCTCAACCAAAATGATTGAAATATGTTCACGAATATGATCAGAAAATGACTGTGAAAAGCATTCAAATATTAATCTAAAACAATTAAAGCCCAATTTTACAATGATATCAAATATGAATAAAAAGCGTTTCGAAATATGAATCATATATGATTATTCAAGAATAATCACATTTATGGTACATTTTTCTCCCGACGATACGTTAATTTTCCCACAGAAAATGCTTTTAAATTTGAACGTTTTTAATCATCTTGGGGTATGATATTTGAATATTTTTTGATCAAAATTTTCAAAAAATGCTGGCTGGGTTAACTTTTACCCTATAATTTTTTTCAAACCAAGCAGCCAAGTCTTTAAAAAGCTAGAAGCCTCTCCGCTTGCTTCCTGGAATCCGTCGCATCCTGTTTGAGGGCTCTCGCAATTCACTATGGCTTCCACAGGCTGGCATTTCCTAATTACAATCCCCTTATTCAAATAACTGTTGAACTAAAATTATTTAGTACTCTTACCGGAACCCGAATATCGTTTCCAGTATGCACCAGCGTTCTTGCAATGGCTTCACTTGTGTTTCCTTCAGCAGCTTCAATAACGCAAACTTCGCCGACTCCGCAGCTTCCTTCCACATTATTCCATACAACTGCTTCGGACTTTGGGGGAATCCGTTGACGATGACTTAAGCTGACCTTCCGTACCTGAATACTGTGCGCACACCCGGTTATAAGAGGTATCTCAATATTTTGACACAATAGCAGTTTCTTTTTCAAATCCAACGTAAAACCATGATTCAGCATAAAATCTACGCCAATTATAAGTTCATCCACGATTTCAGCTACTAAAAATGTGTGATAAACTGACAAAGCTCCAATAATAACATTGCAAACTACCCTACCGGTAATTGCAGCTTCCTCACCTGTAGCAGTTCGGAGCTTGAACCCAACTAATGGTTCTACAATACCCTTTACCAAATTTGACCGGATGATTGAATTCGTTGCACCTGTGTCCATAGTAAGTACCATGCATCGACCATTTACAGTTCCCCTCGCCGACAAGTTATTGCTTTCCCGTCCAATATGCGAAACGGGAACTATGGAGCATTCTGTTGTGGGAACCAACTCAAGCTCCTTTGAGGTGGTTTGTTTTAGTTTAACGGCTGCTGTTTTGATATCCCCATTATTAGTTCCACCGCTTTGTCTTCTTTCACCAAAGCTCACCTTGGATTGGCCTCGTGTTGTACTACAATTTCGTGCAATATGGCCAGTCATCCCGCAGTTATAGCACTTGATATCTGCACTGCTGCGCCGGTTAAACTTAGATAAGGTCTCTTGTATTACATCTTTTATGGTTGCCTCCAGGGAGTTAGACTTTTCAATTTCAACCTGATGAGCTTTGTGTGCTGGCTTGCTCAGAAGATATGCTGTCTCTTGCGTCAGTGCAAAAGATACTGTTTCAGCAAACGTTCCTTTCGGTGTTGAGTACGCTGCTCGTTTCGTGTCGGAATCTAGTATACCTCTCACGAATGCTTGACACTTCATATTCTCTATGAACTCTGCAGATTCCTTAGTGTACGCTAAGTGCGCTAGCCGTTCGATCTTTGTTGCGTACTCCTGCAGAGTTTCACCTACTTTTTGGAAGCAGTTAACTAGTTCCATTTGGAATACTTGTTGCCTATGGTCACTACCATAGCGCCTTTCTACTGCCGCCCTTAAAGCATCATAATTACCCAGGTCGACTTCCGGAACGGACTGCAGTACTTCAGCAGCAGAACCTGTAAGTGAAACAACCAATGCAGCGACCTTGTCTGCGGTACTCAAACGATTTGCTGTTGCTGTTGTCTCGAACTGAAGCTTAAAGATTGTGAAAGGCAATACCGTCGAAATTTGGAGGCTTTACTTGGAACCCACTGAATAAAACGTTGGGATGAGTTGATTGTACCTCTTCGAGAAGAGTTTTCATTGCATCTACTTCAGCTTCAATACTTCCTGCTTTCTCTTGTAATTGTACAATTTGTGCATCTCGCGTTTGCAGTTGTGATGTTACATCCAACTTCTGTGCTTCTAGCTGGGAAAACATTTGCGAAATGCGAGTATCCAGCTGCGAATTTATCTGCAACGACACCTCCGATGATATTTGAGAAGTCAACTGAGACATCTTTGACGAAATTTGTGATATTGCATTCATAATCATATTCACGTCCATACCTGTTGAAGAACTCATAGCTTCTGCTTTTTCCTCAGTTCCAGTGGGGTCGCCTCTGTTTCCAGCTTGAACACATATTCGTCCACACTAATGTTCTCCGACTCCATAGCTTCACGCAATCGTGCTTGCAATTCTATTTTATTTCCAGAAGTAGATAGACCACGTTCCTCCAATTCCTTCTTGAGTTGGGGAATCTTAAGCTCACTCAACTTTGCCATCTTCATAAAAATAAAATTATTTTGACTATCCCACTTCGACACCAATTGTTACGATTTCTATTTTCCAACTGACATTTATTTCAGAAAAAGCGTTTTTTACAAATTATTTAAAATCTCTATGAGCACTAAACTAATCGAATACAATTATAACAAGTATAAAAATTGAAAAGTATAAAAAGTTGTTTAAAGCTGCAAGTAGTAGTGCCCTATTCAAAGTTTGTTACAATATGTAGTAGTATTACATATATGGAAAAAATTCATTTATGAATACGAAAAGTTATTGACGCGTTATCGACTTTTGTCGGTTAAAATTGTTACGGAAGAGTAATCAATTTATTTTTGAAAAGTTTATCGAAAAAATATCGATATTTTATAGAAAAGCTATCGATTTATTATTTATTATATCGATTTTCTATCGAAAAGTTATCGGCTTGTGGAATTTATAAACTTTTAATAGTCGATATTACTTCGATAACAAATCGGCAATCATCAACATTCGATACCGATAACACGCCGATAGGAAATGTATACCAAACGAATAACTCGTCAATACCGGTTTCTGTCGATAACAAACCGTTAACACTCCGATAACAAATCTATAACAAGTATGGTTTCGGTCTCTCACTTTACCTTTTTGTTTTTTTCTTTGCCTCGTAACAATAGCTATTGTAGACAGCTCATCAAAAATAAAACTACAAAAGTAGATCCGTATGATTTTCCAAAATCTCTACATAGATTTGATTTAAAAACAAACAAATTAAACAAATTATTATATTTGTTAGTATTAATTATTAGTTTGGGGTAGTACCAATACCAAAAGTACTAAGCATTCGATTTGTAAAAGTATCGGCAGAACTATTCTGACAAGTACTCAATATGGACTCAGTACTTGAAAAGTACCCGGTAACTGAGAATTTGCTTAATCACAGTATCTGGAAATGTTCACTACGGAAACAAGTACATAGAGCCCACAAAGTTCGCGGCACTATAAAAGTACTCAGTATTCAATAGTACTAAGTTTCGGATAACTACATCGAGACTTATAATCCAATTTTTTTAGAATGGATTGCAAGATTAGTGCGTTTTTCACTAAGCAAATTTCCAAATTAGGGAATATCCCGATGACATGAATAAAAAACCTTTCGCTAGGGGGCGCAGGGATAGCGATTTTCAAAAAAAAAATCGTATGACTGGAAATTATGTTTTCGAGTTTTAATTACCTTACCGATAACTTAGATACCTAAATCTTTGAATATAGGACTCATTAGGTTGTAATAAAAATTTTTCTATATATGTATTATATTTGAGGTTTCGGTGATCGGCTTTTAAGCAATATCTACATAGATCCGCGCGACACCTAGCGGAACTTTTTTCTCATGTGTTAAATTGTCATTGAACACTGAACCACGTTTTACATTTTAGGTCTCTAGCTCACAGGGATATTGCTTAAAAGCCGATCACCGAAACCTCAAATATAATACATATATAGAAAAATTTTTATTACAACCTAATGAGTCCTATATTCAAAGATTTAGGTATCTAAGTTATCGGTAAGGTAATTAAAACTCGAAAACATAATTTCCAGTCATACGATTTTTTTTTGAAAATCGCTATCCCTGCGCCCCCTAGCGAAAGGTTTTTTATTCATGTCATCGGGATGTTCCCTAATTTGGAAATTTGCTTAGTGAAAAACGCACTAATCTTGCAATCCATTCTAAAAAGTTTGGATTATAAGTCTCGATGTAGTTATCCGAAACTTAGTACTATTAAATACTGAGTACTTTTATAGTGCCGCGAACTTTGTGGGCTCTAAGTACTTGTTTCCGTAGTGAGCATTTCCAGATACTGTGATTAAGCAAATTCTCAGTTACCGGGTACTTTTCAAGTACTGAGTCCATATTGAGTACTTGTCAGAATAGTTCTGCCGATACTTTTACAAATCGAATGCTTAGTACTTTTGGTATTGGTACTACCCCAAACTAATAATTAATACTAACAAATATAATAATTTGTTTAATTTGTTTGTTTTTAAATCAAACCACTTTTTATTGTTGATGTAACTTCAGTATTACTATCCTTATAGGAACTGACAAAAACTATCGGCACAATTTGTTGCGATCACGAGGGTCCACTAGATCCTTCATCCACTATGTTGGCTGGCACTGATGAGGCACGTTGCCTAACTGTACGCTTGAATCTTTCCAAAGCAAAATCGGTCGCTGTTTTTCCTGGGCAAATTGCTATATTATCAGGCAAAAATCCAAAAGGTGATACTTTCATTGTAGATGAAGTTCTAGCCGAACGACAGCTTAGCCCTCCGACACCACCACAGCTGACGGATCCATTAAGTTTTGTAATTGTTGCCGGTCCTTACACGCATGACGATGATTTGGTGTATGAACCATTACACGACTTGATTGCATACTTAAAGGAGCACAAACCCGATGTTTTAGTATTGACTGGTCCATTTTTAGATGCGGAGCATAAATTGATAAGCGAAAATATAACATTGGCTGAATCGTTTGAATCATTTTTTGAGAAAATGATTGCGAGTATTGTGGATGCTATTGGGTGAGTATGAAATATCGAAGTGGCTATGTTTTTGAATTTTTTTGTTTTGGTTCGGAATAAAGAAAAACCGAATTTTATAATTTTTAAGCAAATTACAATGCAAAAGTTTCCGAATTGTCGAAAATACAAAGAAATACCGAAAAAGAGGGAAGAAATATCAATTAATCATACCGTTTGCAAATAAATTCCCGTGTAAAAAATTAAAAACAGAAAAAAATTGAATCTACGGTCTGTGCCTTAAGCCGTGACCACAAAAAAATGGAACTTTTGTTTCGTTTCATAGAGACCTCGAGAGGAATTCTTATTCTGTGAAAGGATGAAATGAAAAAAATGTATTGAAAGGTATGCAATTTTTTCACCTCATCTTTACAAAGAACCAGAATTACCTGCCTGGCCCGGTTTTCGATTTAGGCTCTGAAATCGAATACGAGAAATTTAAATCGGTAAGGGTTTAGATTTGAAAAATGAAACACTCAATCAATTTAAAAAAAGTTTGTAAACAGTTGTTTAGCTGCTTTGAAACTACACAATTTTAAATGATTACAGTTTTGTTTTTTGAGAATTTAACAGTTTGGAACGGTTATTGTTCTGATTCTAAAAAATTTCTCGGTTTACTTACTTAGGGCTTTGCAAACTTACTAGCTTACCTGGACCCAGAATAGATTGGTATTGAAAATTAGTGAAATCGGATGATAACCACGCCCACTTTTTATATATACAAAATTTTGGAGAACACAAAAAACCTGATAATTTAGTAAATAATACACCTAGAATGTTGAAATTTGACATGTGGACTGATATTGAGACTCTTGATAAAAATTTGGAAAAAATTTTAAAATGGGCGTGGCACCGACCACTTGTGATAAAATCAATTTTACAAATATTATTAATCATAAATCAAAAATCGTTAAACCTATCGTAACAAAATTCGGCAGAGGTTGGCTTTACTATAAGGAATGCTTTGAAGAAAAATTAACGAAATCGGTTAAGGACCACTTCTATATAAACGATTTTTAAAAGGATCGTGGTCGAATAAAATAAGATATATCTTTGCAAAAAAAGCTTTATATCAATGGTATTTCATTTCCCAAGTGGATTTATAACAATAAATAGGAAAAACTTCAAATTTTAAAAAATGATTAAGCAATTTTCAATGTTTCGTGAGCCATAACTCGAAGAAAAATTAACGGATCGTAATAAAATTGGGTACACAAATTTTCCCTATAGCAGGAAATATTTCTAGGAAAAATGGACGAGATCGGTTAAAGACCACGCCCACTTTTATATAAAGGATTTTTAAAAGCGTCGTAGACGAAAATAATAGGCCATATCTTAGCGGAAAAGAGCTTTGTATCAATAGAATTTTACTTTCTAAATTGGATTATAACATTAAATTGGAAAACACGAACATTTTTGAAAATGGGTGTGGCACCGCACCTTTTATGACTAAGCAATTTTCTACACACATATTTTTCTTATAACAGAAAATGTCTAGTAAAAATGGACGGGATCGGTTAAAGACCACGGCAACTTAGATATAAAACAAGTATAAAAGGGTCGTAGACTAGAATAATAAGCTATAACTTAGCAAAAAATAGTTTTGAATCAATGATATTTCACTTATCAAGTTTTATTGTAAGAGGAAATGGGGAGACATTTTTTTTAAACGGGCGGTGCCACGTAGAAAAGTAATTTATCTGAAATGAAATGTGCAATTGAAGCTCACACTGAGTATATAATGTTCGGTTACACCCGAACTTAGGACACCTTTACTTGTTTTTTTTTTTTTTCAAAAATTATGCAATTTCACCAAGTTACGATTTCGAAGTTAATCGGTATCGATTTTCATTTTTACGGTTTTCATTTTAATATCATTCATTCTTTAAGATATTACAATTAAGGTTACAAGAAACTTAAAGTAAAAGCAAAAATCAATTAGAAATTTACTGTGAAAACCAGAACGATTTACTTCATTTCGTTTAGCATTTTAGTTTCTGTAATATATGTATTTTTATCCGAAAAACAGCTGAGCTCTTCTTAGATTTTTTTGATCTCGTCCGAACCAGGAGAAGGGTTGTAGCTTTGTTAGCTTTGTAGTTAAAAACATTAAATTTTTACCATTTACCTCACAGCACAATGACAACAATTTTAATAGTCACATCGCATAAGGATGCACATGCGGACGCTGTTTATCCAACCATGTCAGTGCCGTTACGGAAAACATATCCAAATGTGCATGTATTACCCGATCCATCAATGATCGATTTGAATGGCATTGTTGTTGGAATGACATCAACGGATATAGTGCAGCATATGATTTCAAACGAATTGGCATTGTAAGTTATTAATAATACTTAACACAAAAAACGCAAAATAAATAACGTAACTTTCTGTTCTAGCAACGCTGGAGATAAAGTAAAACGTACCGTCAGTCATCTTTTCAATCAGGGTTCATTCTATCCTCTACAACCAACACCATGTGACGAGCTGTGTTTTGATAGTTTCTTAGCTGCAAGGTATGCTAAAATTGAGCAAATTCCAAATATAATCATATTGCCATCGGATCAAAAATGTTTCATTAGGGTAAGCATAACTCAAGTATTCATTATAAAATTTCAAGTTATTAACATATCCACTAATTATTGCAGGTTGTAAACGGCTGTTTAGCAATAAATCCTGGACGTTTGGCTGATAATAATGGTGGCACATTTGCGCGTTTTGTTATGACGCCACCAGCAACTAAAGAGGAAACTAATATTTATAACTTTGTTGCTTGTCAAATACGTAAAGTGTGAACAACTCGTTTACCTACATACAAAAAATACATGAAATACGTGTTTTACATTTTTAATTTGTTGTAATAAAAAATATTACTGTATATGTTTGCATTGAAAACTCTGTTCAATTACAAATCATACACAACAATCTAACATCAAAACTTCAATATATACTTATTTAATACATTTGTGGTTTTTAATTTCCATAGGCACTTGGAAAATATTTTTTCTCTTCCTCAACGATTTCCTCCAAGATATCATCGATTTCCGTATTAGGATAACGTTCCACCCACGATCTGATATAGCCCTCATGTGTGGCTTCATACGTTTTTAAATTCACTTTATTATCACTCTCTACATCAGTGTTTGCCTGCACCAATATAATACGCGGTTTCTTATGTGCCAAACAAATATCACGCCATTTAGCCCAAGGATGTGAACCACCTTCACTAACCTCGGAATAATATTCATACATTTTAGTCGCCCCAATGATGTCAGCAGTTGATTTGTATACTTGTAATTTCTTTAGGAATTCTTCAATGGCTTTTTTGCCTACAGTCTGTATTTTTGTACGATCTACAGTAAGACGTAAATTCTTACCTTCCTCAGTTTCTTCAACAGTAACGAAGCCTTCTCCCGCTTCAAGTAGTACGCGCATAATGACAAAGCGTGCACGTGAATGTGCTTGCATCCATTGTTTGGATTTTGGGTTATACATTTCCAGCGCTACACCCATACCATTCCAAATCAGACTTAACCAATTAATATAAATTATTTTCTCCTGTTCAACAGGATCTTTAAAACCAAAAATTTCTAAAATATCTGGTTTGAGTGAAAGATATAAACCAACAGCTTCAGCGCGACATTCTTCATATGAGGAGCCGAGACCACCAAACTTGGTATCATAGGTTTCACCAGGCAAATACCATGATTCGATTGGTTTGCCACTAAGAAGATTTTTTGTGTTTTCTTTATCGAAATTAAATTTGCCATTCTCATCAACACGGAAAAGTTTGCCACTGCCATGACCGAGCAGCTCGTGTAGACCGACTTGCACCTGTTAGGGAAACGCTTTTGATTGGTTGGGGCTATTTATTTATACTGAATCATTGTAATTTACCTCGAAAGACTTGACTTTGTATTCCTTCATAAGCGTTTGATCGTCATCAGAGAGGAAGGGAATGGGATCTTTACGGTTAATATTAGCCAACACGTTGCCAAGCGAAACATTTTTAAAACCTTCATCCTGACGAATTTCGTCATCTGAAATTCCAAAGAAATGTTATGTGAGATATGTGAAGCAAGCTTTGGTATTGTGTGCATGAAATGAATCTCTATAAGCAAATATAATTTTCTTCATACATCACATCGATATAATTGAACTATTGAACGGTCGAGAATTGATGTCTACGATTCAGTCGGAAGTTTGACCAAAAAAAAATATTTCCTTAATAAGACCCAAAAAAAAAACCCCTTTAAAAATGTCCTGCTGCATATGACTTTTATCAAAATAGACCTTATTAGCTTATGGTATAATAAATGCAACTTGAATTTTGTGAGTGTTATGTTTTCTTTTTCACTCATGGTCACCCTCCATACTACAAATTTCATTACAATACCAGAAACATTTTCTTAAATTTTTACGTACAATTTGGAATATTAATTCCAGCTGGCACTCCGCTGCCTGCAAATGTCAGGACATCCAATGATGTAAAATCGGGTTTCAAATAATTATCCTTTTCATAAGCTTGCGTCCACGGTAAATATTCGAGCAGTTTTTCCGCGCGTGCTACCAATTCCGCGAACTTTGCCGAACTTTCCTTGTTAACCATAGCAACGAAACCTTCAAACTCAGCACGCCCACCAGCAGGATCGCGATACGTTTCAATGAAACCAATGTAAGTTTCAATAACAGGTCCCTTATCCTTAATCCACCATCTGAGAATAAAAAAAAAACAAAGATACTTAATTATTTACGACTCAAAAAAGTGGTACTTCAATAGTATACCTCGAGCCATCCTTATGATCAGCCAGAGAACCTTCCTTAAATGATTTAATATAATATTCAATCATTTTCTTTTCATTGTCATTGGCAGCATGCTTTTTCGCTGCCTCTAAATTGCGATTTACGCGCTGCAACAACTTTTGGTAATCGCCACGTGTTACACGAAAATGATTGCCTTTAAAGTTTTCCAATGGCAACGTAATACCATCCTTGTCAGAAGTTTCTACCGAACCCAATTTAATATCGTAAATAGTTTTACCATCTTCAACAATCTTAAATGTACGACACATATAGGGTTCAATACGTTTCGATGTTAACCAATCGTTAACAATTTCAGAATCTTCTTTAGTACAATTTTCCGACCAATATGTAGTTATACCATTGGGCGCAAACCCCAAAATTTCATTACGTGGCTTCAAAGCATAAATGAGTGAAGCAACTTTCTCATAAGCAGGTGGTACATGCTTATCATTAGAATATGCTGTTGATAAACGAACAATCGCCTCAAACTTTTTCTCTGCTAAATTTGGAACGATTTTACTATCACCCATGCCTTTGTAGTTGCCAGCGTTAGCGAATATACCACAAGCATATACCAGGAAGGCCTGAAAAATAAAGCGAATGTGATATAAAAAATGTAAAGCAAATATCTATGACTGAGTGGCAGATCATGGTAGCCCGGCTCTTGCTTCAAAAATGCCCTTTCGAATAAAAAAGCCGTACAATTTCGAATTAGAAAATATGATTTTAAACCAAATTCTAAGATAGGGCATTACTCAGCCAAAAGTTAACGGAGTTCCTGAACCAAATTCTAAAACAGAAGAGCCCGTCGAGATAAGGAGTTATTTATCTTTAGGCATAGAAATCTTAGAACCTACCGTAAATTCATCTTCAGTAATGCCATTAGCCAAGGCTTTTGTTTTTAGCTCCTCTAACGGCTCAGCTACGAAAATACGATGCAGGAACGAGAATATCAGTGGCGCCTCTGGACTGGATTGTATCAGAGCAATGAGTCCACCATCCCATGAAGCTTTACTAAAGTAGTGCGCGTAAAGTTTTTCCTTTTCCGTCAAAGCTTCAAAAGCGGTCTTGCACTCCAAATCTGCAATTGGTTGCGTATTAGGCAAAACAAATTGAGCAACATTGGCGGATGACATGATACGTTTAAATGGATTTGTATAACTGAAATGTAAGAATTTTAATAAAAATTATTCAAATTTATTTATTACATTAACATAACTACAAATAAGTAACTATTAGCTGTTCATACCTTAAATTAGTTTCATTTGTACTTAATAATAAATTTTGTTTCAAACGTAAATTACTAAAATTTCGTGTATTATTTATATATTCCGCATGGCCTAAATTTTTGCTAAAGTTGTTGGATAGTTGTGGTGCGGATATCAAACGAATTTTATTGCATAGCAGTAAGGCTCTTTCAATGCTTAACATATTCGAATGTTAAGTAAATTGAATTTTGAATACTGAAAATAAGTTTAGAATTCAGTCGTGCGAATAGGCGTTTTTTGACACTTTTCTATAAAAAGCAGTATGTGTACTCACATTTGTACCCTTCTTCTTATAAAGTTGGTGAGCAAGTTACTTTGCAATTTAAAGAACTTGATTTCGTTAATACAGAGGAGCATGAACTGAAATTATCGAAAAGTTGGCGTTAAAATTTTTTTAATAGAGAAGCAAAAATAGGATTGGTGTAAAAAGATGCATATGCGAATTTTGTTAAAATTTTGAAAATGATGGATTGCATTTGAAATATCAATTGCAAGCGAAATATCTTTATTATGACTCCACCAAAAGCGAAAGCTAAAATTCCTCCACGCAAACGCCACAGGTCTGTCCATTCCGTCAGGCTGTAACATTAGCCAAAGAACGTGATGTGGCAGCAGCGACCGCGAATTACAGAGCTCAATGTGAAATCAATGAGGTGTATTGAATATCAGAAAAAAGATAAAAAATGAAAAACACATATGTTTGGATATCTAACTACTTTGTTTGGATTGAGAAAGGTTCGAATCACCAGATTGCAAACAAAAGATTATTGACACATTTGCTTTGCTTTTCCCAACGTAGCTTTCATATCAAATAAATCGATCAGGATGGAAGTAACCGATGCTTAGACAAGGCGAAATCAGAATGGGTTGCGGCAGTAGCCGTTGTTTTTGTTTCTGTAGCGATAAGGTTGCTCCCCAAAGGCTTTGGGGAGTGTTATCGATGTGATGGTCCTTTGCCGGATACAGATCCGATACGCTCCGGTAACACAGCTCCTTTAAGGTGCCCGACCATCTCGGGAACGATTTATATGGCCACATTAAACCTTCAGGCCATCCCTCCCTCCCCACACCCAAGTTCCAATAGGAGCTTGGGGTCGCCACAGCCTCGTCTGTTAGTGAAACAGGATTCGCCGCTCGAAGGTGAGGTTGACAATTGGGTTTGGAGAAGCCATATATTGCGCTGGCTGCTGCTGAAAAGGTTGCGTTACACAACTGAATCTGGTATTTTAGTTACTTCTTACGACAGGGATAACTACCGCGGGTATATTCTAACCCGCTTTCGACTGCTATAATACAAAACCAATTGGACATAGTGATATCTTTGACATTCGGTGCAAAAGAACATGTGTGGTATGTCTTTAAGTGATGGACTTGACATAATGATTTATTTAATAATTTGGGAAAAATTTAAACAACGTGACATCAGGATGGTCAAGGCGACAACTGTTTCGATTATACCTTGTAAACCCCTTCAAAGCCTTTTCTCCCGGGAGTGGGATTTGAACCCGCACTCCTACTCCGTTACAAACGCATTCAGCCACGTCATGCCTTAGTTGTTGTAAACTTTATCCCAATTGTCTTCCTTGCATATTTTATTCTTTTTGCACAGTACATACTTTGTATTAAATTTTTCCCAAATCTATATATATAAAAAGAAGTGTACATTTTGATAGTCACGCCATAACTCGAGAACGGATAGAAAGATTGCCATGAAATTTTTAGGAAAGATACAGGAAGGAGAGATGATGGGTAGTTGATTTTGAAATCCAAATCGGTTTAGCCATTAGATATAAAAGTGAATGTTTGTATGTATGTCATCGATGAAATCAAAAACTACTGGACCGATTATTATGAAAATTGGTATATATATGTATATTTCCACGAGGAAGGTTTGTATAATGAGTACTTTGATACCGGGTGACTAGGGTCTCGAGATATAGGCCAAAACATGGACCCGGGTAACTCCAGGAAGTGTGTATCAAATGAAAGCTCTTTATGAGTACTTTGACACTGGGTATTTTTCGTACCCCTAGGTGACTAGGGTCTCGAGATATAGGCCAAAACGTGGACCCGGCACCCCTAGAATGTGTTTATACAATATGGATATCAAATGAAGGCTGTTGATGAGTGCTTTAATACAGATAATTTTTAATACCGCTGGGTGTCTTGGGTCTCTAGATATGGGCCAAAACGTGGACCCGGATACCCAGAGACAATGTTTATACAATATGGATATCAAATGAAAGCTGTTGACGAGTGCTTTACTACAGGGTAGTTTTCATACCTATTGGTGACTAGGGTCTCGAGATGTAGGCCAAAACGTGGACCCGGTTACCCCTAGAATGTATTTATACAATATGAATATCAAATGAAAGCTGTTGATGAGTGCTATAGTACAGGATAATATTCATACAACTAGGAGGCTAGGGTCTCGAGATATAGCCCAAAACGTGGACCCGGGTACCCCTAGAAGGTGTTTACGCTGGGTGTCTTGGGTCTCTAGATATGGGCCAAAACGTGGACCCGGATATCCAGAGACAATGTTTATACAATATGGATATCAAATGAAAGCTGTTGACGAGTGCTTTACTACAGGGTAGTTTTCATACCTATTAGTGACTAGGGTCTCGAGATATAGGCCAAAACATGGACCCGGATACCCCTAGAATGTGTTTATAGAATATGGATATCAAATAAAAGCTGTTTATGAGTCCTTTGACACTTTTCGTACCCCTGGGTGACTAGGGTCTCGAGATATAGGCCAAGACGTGGACCCGAGCACCCCTAGAATGTGTTTATACAATATGGATACCAAATGAAAGCTGTTGATGAGTGCTTTAGCACAGGGCAATTTGCATACCTATTGGTGACTAGGGTCTCGAGATATAGGCCAAAACATGGACCCGGATACCCCTAGAATGTGTGTGTATTTTGGATATCAAATGAAAGCTGTTGCTGAGAGCTTTTAAGTAATTTTCATTCTGATATTCGATTTAGTCGCGTCAACCTGGCAAAACTGATAAACATGCATGGGAAGCCGAAATAAAGACATGAATTAATAATACCCACATACCTATTTACATAAGTCCTGTTCGATTTTCCTGAAATTTGGTATATAAATTTGCCTATATTAGTATTTACGATGCTTTTTTCGGGGAAGTAGACCAGAGGCGGACTGGGACTGTGATTAGGACTGCGAATAAGACTGAGACTCGGAGTGGGACTGGGACTGAGACTCGGAATGGGACTGGAACAAAATACATACCACCCTCTGCGACTGGCAATAAGATATGAAGAAGAATGAGAAAAACTTGAGAGAAGAGAACAGAGAGAAGGAGAAGGAGACTGAGAAAGAGATAGAATGAGACGAAGAAGGAGATAGACGAAGCGAAAAATACGGAGGGAGGAGTGAATACAAGGATTAGGAAAATTGTAGAGAGGCGAGGGCAGAGTTAGACGGAAAAAGCTTATTAAAATGTGTGCAGATATACCAAAGTTAGGGCAAAACAACGTCTGCCGGGTCTGCTAGTTTTTAAATAAATTATAAATTAAAAATTGCTTCAAATAAATTTTTTCATATATTTAAAAGCCATAAGGACAGTCCCGGCTTAATTCATACAAATTGACATAATAATGTTGGAAGAACGGCACTTTGCGTTTTCTTGCGTTCGTGCGGAACAGACGTGTTTTATCTCGCTCTCTGTTTTTTATTCATTTCGTCCAGTTTTTATTTATTTATTTTACCTATTAGGATATCTGGTGTAATGGATAAGTATTGTGCCAAGTGCGACAAGTATTTTTCGCGTTCGTATACCCTTATTGTGCCTTGTGGTGGCTTTTGCAAGAATGTCTACCATCGTTCTTGCTGTGAAGGCAACTTTTCAGAGTACGACGTGAATTTGCTTACGAAGAACCGCCACCTAAGTTATATGTGCGCGGATTGCCTAAATGCCTACGGCAAGCTTTGTAACGCCTATGACGCTGTGTTGGCATCCTATAAAGCCTGGAGTCCACAATGCTTTCCTTGGACCTTAAATTTAAGGATTTGTTTGCGGAGATGGCTGATATAAAAAATTTCATCAAAAAACATTTTAAAGATAATGAAGACGACTCTAAAAAAAACAATGAAAGGTGTGTGGAGGTGATGGCTGATGGCATAAATAAAATAAAAAATGTTGTCAGCTCTATCAGTAATCCGAACTCGTTGAGTAGTGGTAATATTAGTTGCGCGCTCAAACCTCATACTCTATCGATTTCATCTACACTAATGCAGCCATTTATACATTGCCATTTGCTTTCCCGATCACCTGTTTATGCAAGTCCAATTTCTGCTGATAACAATAGTGAGCCTTTTTGGGTACACTCAGCCACCCCCTCGCGTGATTTCAATACACAAATGTCTTATGCTAAACGATTGAAAGCACCTGTTAATACTGATGATATTCCCAATACAACTAATTACCCCAGTACTGCTGCTAACTTTGCAATGTCTAGTAAGAACAAGACTCCAGCTTCAAAAAACAAAGCGAATGCTGTTGGGAACAGCACTAATTCTGTTAATGCTGATGATTGTGATCAGTGAGCTGCAATTATCTATGTTTTAAAATTATTAGTGGACTAACCAAAAAATTAGTATTAGTGCGTACACAAACAGAATTTTAAGCACTTACACTATGGAGCAAAAGTGAGCACTTAAGAATCAATTTTGCAGGTTATGTCATACACAAAACGTAGTGTTATAATATGACAGAAATCAACCAGGTTATTAGCATTGCCATTGTTTTTGGAGCAAAAATTTATTAATAAATAAAAACAACAACAAATGTATTTAACACAATTCGTCTTTAAGTAAGGATAGGTATAGTGTTCACTTTTGCACTCATTCAAATTTTTTGCACTTGGATAAAGTGGGAGCGGCGTTAAATACCGTTATTAGGTATTTTAATAAGATAAGGGGTTGACTTGGTATTTGCTATTCCAGCTATAATCAGTTTGTCCTAGTTCTCTGTGAAAAGTGGAAATATTAACCTTTATTTACAAAATGAAGCCGCGTAACAACAAAATGATTGCGGAGGTAGAAAAGCTGCTTCAACTAGGCAAGTCTACACGGGTAGTCGATAAATGCTTAACGTGGGTACCTGTCTGCGAAGACCCCACCCCACGGTGTAAAACACAGATCAATGTCCGTTGATCTTCGGCCCAACAAGTTGGTACCAATCGGTGAGCTGGGGTGTTCAAGTCAACCAGCCTTGGTTTGGCCGAGGAGGACTATCCATCCTCCCCTTCCATTTTCGGGTAATGGCACCCGGTTGCACGGCAACTCCACCGCGAGTTCCGTGCTTGCCTTAGAAGCCCTCTTTCATTGATTTTGATATCTCGATATCTGATTAACATGTTAATCAGATTGAGATATTGTGTTTTGCCGCAATTTAGGAATGTGACCAACCTTTTCTGTCCTGCAGTGTTACAACAATGTATAATACATTGTTAACGACGGAGCTGATTTTGCTCAGACATTGCTTGAGGGCGACACCTCCCTCCAACGCTATGCACCACATGTTATGATCAAAAACGCCCGTTCTCCGTGAACCAACTACCGATGTAATCTATCAGCGCAAGTGTCTTTCCTCATGAATAGCTACTTAAATGTTCCATAGAGTGAGAGTGTCATATAATTCCTTGTGAATAAAACTATCTGTTGTGAAGGCAACAGACAGTGATGCTCACAAGTACTTACGATACAAACACTCATAAGGTACATCTTCACTAATCATGGTACTAAACCACTTGCGCAACAAGACACATCTCGCTAGTCACAAGTACTTGTGCGTTTAAGATCATGTTGCAACTGAACCCAGCTAAACGTTCTATTCAGTTTTATGCAACTTTGTTCTGCATTATTTGCTACTTTATATATGCCCACATAGTCATCGTTATCTGCTACTGTGGTATACAACTTCTAATAACTCGCTTCGTTGTATAATCTTCCTCATTATCTTCAATAACGCTTCCATTTTATTCCACAATTTAGGGCTGTGGACAACCTTTTCAACCATATACCTGTGTTGGGGGGCTTTCCCGCCCAGCAATATCCTTACATCAGCAGCTCGCCACACTGCAGTGATCTAACAACGTTAAATCTGCCATATTTTTGGATGTGGCCATCCATTCCGCGAACGCCTCCTATTCGCTTACGCAGTCTAAAGCAACCTCAAACATCTCAAAAGACGAGATGAGCACCGACCCACTCGTACAATTATCGATTGTTTTTCGGCTGACGATAGACATGCGTTTCTTCACCATCTTTCGTCACCATTTTTCTTCGGTTGCCACAATTATGGGATGTGACCAACTCTTTCATCTGCCCCTCAGGGTCAGTTTCTCAATGAAATTGGGATTGCTGTGGCAAGCATGAGACCGAATTCCCTTGGGCTTCTGTCCCCAAGGCCCAAGGGAAAACAAGTCTACTCAGAGCGTGTGTCATAAGTGAACTCTATTTGAAACCACAACCCCCGCGATGCTCCCACAAGGGGGCCATCCCAGGACAGGAGGTGAGACCTGGGTACAAAGCATAGTTCGATGCCGTGCATCAGATCACACTGGCTTCTCCTGCTCCCACGGTAGCAGTTTTTATAAGGACCATGGTAGGGTCCCACAGGGTGATACCCTCGTCCACCCTGCTACCTTTCGAGTAAAACACCTTACTCATGGATTGGGTACCCATGGTATTTTGGTCGCCTTTTACGACCGGTATACCTACCGTGGGCATATTCTAACCCCTAACCCACAGGGGGAAGTCTGCACGGGTAGTTGCAAAGCAACCTAAACTCTCCCAACCACAAGTGATGAAAGTGAAGAAATTAAAAAATTTGGCCACTCAGTATTGCAAAAATGGCCGATCAAAGAAGATAAAAAGTAGCGAAGCGAAGCTTCTGGCACGTTCCTTAATGACTGGGAAAGCAAAAACAACAAAAGAGGCAGCGCAAAGTATTAATTGTGAAGCCAGTGTGTGGACTGCCCGGCATACGCTTAAAGGAGTTGGTTGTTTTCCTGCAAAAAATGGTTCTATGGTCAGATGAATGCGTCTCTACTCATTAATAGTCCAATTATTATGACGTGCTGCAAACGCTATGCGAGCTTATAGGTTTTTTGGTGAAAGCTTATCTTGGGCATTTTTTGCAGGAAAACAACCAACTCCTTTAAGCGTATGCCGGGCAGTCCACACACTGGCTTCACAATTAATACTTTGCGCTGCCTCTTTTGTTGTTTTTGGTTTCCCGGTCATTAAGGAACGTGCCAGAAGCTTCGCTTCGCTACTCTTTATCTTCTTTGATCGGCCATTTTTGCAATACTGAGTGGCCAAATTTTTAAATTTCTTCACTTTCATCACTTGTGGTTGGGAGAGTTTAGGTTGCTTTGCAACTACCCGTGTAGACTTGCCAAGTTGAAGCAGCTTTTCTACCTCCGCAATCATTTTGTTGTTACGCAGCTTCATTTTGTAAATAAAGGTTAATATTTCCACTTTTCACAGCGAACTAGGACAAACTGATTATAGCTGGAATAGCAAAGACCAAGTCAACGCCTTATCTTAGTTCTGCTACTTTATCCAAGTGCAAAAAATTTGAATGAGTGCAAAAGTGAACACTATACCTATCCTTACTTAAATACTAATTGTGTTAAATGCATTTGTTGTTGTTTTTACTTATAAATTAATTTTTGCTCCAAAAACAATGGCAATGCTAATAACCTGGTTGATTTCTGTCATATTATAACACTACGTTTTGTATGATATAACCTGCATTAATTTTATTAGTACTCAAAGCAGATCTCTGATTCTGATGGTGTTAATGTTCCTGTACCTGTTAATACTGCTGATATTCCCAATACAACTGTTAACCTCAGGGCTGCTGCTAACATTGCAATGTCTAGTAAGAACAAGACTCCAGCTTCGAAAAACAAAGCGAATGCTGCTAGGAACAGCACTAATTCTGTTAATGCTGATGATTCTGATGCTGCTATTCAACCCATTTCTGGTAATGATTCGACTGCTGTAACAACAACAGCACTCGCAGCCCTAATCACAGCCCCTGTTTCTGAATCGGTTGCTTTAGAACCTGGTGCTCCTAGGGAGGTGACTGCTGTTCCCCCCCGTAGGTCCATTTTTGTATCACGGCTCCACGCATCGCTGACGGAAGCTGATATATCTAACTACGTATGCTCCAAGCTTGGTGTTGGACTTAACAGCAATATTAATGTTTATAAGTTTAATTTTAAGTCTGGGAGAGAGATCTCTTCTTTCAGAATCTTAGTTCCTGACAAATTTTTTGATAGGGTACTCGATTCTACTTTCTGGCCGAAACACTCTGTGGTGCATTTGTTTACTAGAAAGTCGAACCGTGACCGCGCTACTTTAATTGCATCAAAAAACTTGCCAGGCAACACTCCAGAAGTGGTACAAACTTAAATTATGTCTTATCAAACGTAAATAATATCTCACTTAGTATATTTTATCAGAACGTTAGGGGGTTGAATACCAAACTAACGGAAATTTTTATACTGAGTCATGAGAGTTCTTATGATGTACTCGTTTTTACTGAGACTTGGCTAAAAGTTTTTAATGCTTTTACGGTCTGCTGTTATGGTCTACGGTTACGGTCCACTTGGGAGCGTTTTCGTGCGAACACACCTAGTGACTAGTGATGGGACCAAAAAGTTGCGATGCAATAGTATCGAAACAAGAAAGAAAAGACCGGCGATCACTAGCGAAAAAAGCCATGCGTTTCCGGGCTTGAAAACGAAGAAGGTGGAAAAAAATTTTGTGAAGCAAAAAGATAGAGCATATACATATTTTTTTTCCTCAACGACAAGCAGACAAAGAAACGTTAAATTATATATAAGGAGAAAAGCTGCATTCACCGAAAAAAGAAAAGAAGCGACACATAAGGCCGACAGCAGGAAAACCACCAATATTGACGGGTCAAAGTGCTCCTATTAATTGCAAACTGCTTGCCGTTTAACTGAGTCCCACATACTTATCGACCAACTACCCGGTCAGCACATTGGCAAAATAATTTCTGTGAATATTTTTACGCCTTCTAATTGTGGCGAAGCTTTTAACTAGTATTGAAAAGCTTGGAATCTTTCGTTCTTGCAATTTCCTGCGGACCAAAAAGGACATTTAAAAAACATTTAACGAATCTTGCTGATACGACAGCCTCGACAAGTCCGTATTCAAATAACCATTTTTATAATAGTATCAGCACAAGCGAAATTGCTAGAAGACTCTTAAACCAACACCTCCGCCTCCAGGGCCAGCAGTACGCTGCAGCGTAATACAACGAACGCCAAGATTAGTACCCAGTCATCCAGATCGTAAAAGTCAACACGAAGTTTTATTGCCACCAGGTTCACTCGATCACCTCGGACCTGAGCGCAACAACCACCAACAATACCAACACAGCGCGCCCAAGACCGCGCGCCATAACCAACAACAGCGTCAACTTCACCAGCAAAAACAACATCACCAGTAACCACGCCGGCAGAGGCCTACGGTACGTACTCTGACGGCTATGTAAGTACCAGCATGTATAAACTTAGATACAATTAGTTAAAGAAATTTTAAGTAAAACTTAGAGATTTTCATAAAAGCGGTCAAAATATTTGAAAAAGGGTCGACTTTCTTTTGAGGAGTGGTTTGTGAAAGTTTCGAAGTTTTACGTGGGTTTCCAGACTATTTTCTTTGACCATCGAGTTTTGTTGGATGTTTCACAGTTTTTTTTAGAGAAAAAAGTGGGAGGGGGGGGGGGGGGGGGGATCATTGCTCGTTTTGAAATACTTCCAAATAAAACTGCGAAACTTCCATGAACATTTTCCCAACTTAGGATTTTATTTCTCTTCGAAAACGTTTTCGAACTGGTTTATATAGTTTTGTTTTAGAGTTTAGTTTGAGAAGTCAACGTGTGTTGTACAAGCGCTAAGTGCTAAATAAAACACACATTTAGTTTTTTTATCGGAAATGGTTTCTAAAGGGGTTTATATAGTAAGGCGCTAAACAATTCAATATTTTTTGCTTTTCAAATCAGATGTGAAGAAACGAAAAAAATATTTGCAAATCATTTTTGTTATTTTTTTACGCGCAGGCGTATTTTATTTATTGATTTCAATTATGTAACTAAATGAATATAAATATTTTACATAACTCTAAATACATATATATATGTATATTGATATTGATAATGACAAAATATATATATTATTACTATTATATACTTATATAAAAATATATATCTATATAGTATATATACATATATATTTAGACAAATTATTATAATGAATTTAAAACTAAGATACGACGAATTAAAAACACCGGCTGGACCTGTGCACCGGCAAAACCAAAAGCTGAACATTAAAACAAAATAACTAAAATCAATAAGAAAACAAAATAATTAAAAAAAAATATTACAGAAAAAGCACGATCTTTAAAGAACAAAATGCATCAAACTTTTTAAAAATATTAAGTAAATACGTATGTATACACACAAGTATGTATGTACATATATGGTGCAGCCATTTCCTTTTTAAATGGAAAATAGAATAATTTGTAAATCATGCCAATTAGCAGGCAAATGCTGAAATATACAAATTGTGCGATAAATATTAAAAAAGTATAGTACGTACTGCATACAGAAGCATATGTAGTTTAAAAAGAAAATGGCAATGTAGTAAATACGCAAAAAGTTATATTGGTTGTATCTATTTTTTTTCAGTGCAAATTTAAGTGGAGTGGATTTTTTTTCATTTTCACTTAATTTTTTTTTTTAAATGCCTTTATGAATAATTCTCAAGATCTGCTGTTTAAAATTCAAATTTTTATAAGCTTAAAATTCTATACATTTATTCTTTACATCGTTCCACTTTTGTGTGCAACAGTTATTGTTAGTCAAAATGGCACGGCTTTTTTTTATATTTTCCAGTGTTTTTGAGATTAATTTTGCGCCATCGCATAAGTAGAAAAAAATTTTATTTTGTACACCTCCGAAAATAGTAAAACGTGTTTAAGAACAATTTTACTTTATAAAATAAATTTTAATTTTTGCCTGCTTATATTTTTGCAACGAAATCAAAGAAACTTATTTTTCATCCGAAATAAACAAAAAAAACGACATTTTCTTGAGTATCTTGAAATTTTTCTCAAACACTAGAACTCTCAAATTTGAAGTTTTGAAAAAAATTTATGAATGTTGAAAATAAATAAATTTGATCTGTAGAACTTTTAAATTTAAAGTTTAAAATTTTTGTTTACTTGCATAATGAATTATAAATAAATAAGTTATAAAATGGGACTGCTGACTTTCTCCGTCATTTAGAAGGCACCTAGGGTTTACAGGTAAGGGGCCACCGAAATTTGGGTGCGTCGGTGGCCATGGTTTTTGAGGGTGGGACATAGCACCGGGCATCGCAACACCACCCGCGGCGCCCCTATATATATTCGGCCTTTGTTTTTTTTCTTCCATTTTCAGCTTTTTGTTTTAATTTAATTTTCAGCCGTTTTTTTTTATTTTGATTTCAGAGTTAGTAACTGGTCATGTCCGGTTCGGTAATTTTTTTTCCGTCAACCTTTTTTGAATTTGAATTTAAATTTTTGAATGTTAACGGTCTGTCCGTGACATCCGGTTCGGCTGGATGTTGTTTTATTTTGAATTGATAAGCTTTTTGAGTCGGTCTCTGCGCTTCTGTCGGTTTTTTTTTGAATTTGACAGCTGAGTTTTTTTTAAGGCATGATATGACATTTTTTTCTGATTATGGCGCAGGAACAGTAAGGTTGACAAGGACCCGCCCCAGCCGACAATGACTAGCCACTGTGCACCACCACATCATGCCGACCGCCTTCCTTACTGCTTCCACCGAAAATGCGATACCATAACAATGCTGAAGTTTTATCGAGTTCGTTTCAAGTGTTTAGAAAAGACCGACTGGCCAGAGCTGGTGGAGGTGTGTTAATTGCCGTTCACACTAGGTTTTCCGCGGAGGAACTACATTTCCCTGATTTTGAGGATGCTGAGTTCTTTGTGTGAGAGTAAAACTTTCCTCAACCTACAAATATTTTATAGCCAACTACATTCCCCCACAATCTGACATTTCCTTATATTTGAATCATTCCTCAATAGTGAAATCTGTGTGCAGTACTTGGTGATTTTAATCTGCCATGTGTGTCATAGAGTCTTATCGACGAGAAGCTAGTCCCTACTATGATTTCCTAAACGAGTTTGCAGATGTTGGACTTTTTCAAGTTAACGAAATTCAGAATAAATTCAGTAAATACTTGGATTTAATTTTCTCAGACGATTCAAATTGTTTTGTAAATCGATGCGATCCCCTTGCCCTGCCTGAAGATGTGTATCATCCTGCTCTCGCGATGTTTATGAAATCTCATAATTTATCTGAGCATTCCTCCAACGTAGTGCGAAAGACCCCTCACCGATTTCTGTTTAGAAAAGCCAATTGGTCTAAAGTAATACTCGAAGTATCGAGAATAAATTGGCCTGAGTACGATGGAGATATTGATGAGAGTATATCTTATTTTAATAATGTATTATACGGAATATTTAAAAAATGCATACCTACGTCCGAAACCACTGCTATATCATCGGGTTGGAGCACTAAAGAATTGAAACGCCTGAAAAATCAGAAGACGCGTTCATTCAAACGTTACAAACTTTCTAGATCAATGACTGACTATGCCGCTTACTCAATTTTACGTCACAAATATAACACATTGAACAGAATTTGTTACAAGAACTATATAAGTAGGATTAAAAGCCAAATTTTTGTCAATCCTAAGTCGTTTTACAGCTTTGTTAATTCAAAAAGGAAGATAAAAGGGTTTCCTTCTACAATGAAGCTAAGTGATCAGATTTCCAACGATAGCTTCGAAATTGCTAACATGTTTGCGGATTTCTTCGAATCTAATTATTCAAACACCTATGATTACCCGCCATCGAATTATCCTTTCAGATTGTCTCCTCTGGATTCCCAGGCAGTCCCATATATATGTACTGATGATGTTGTAACTCATCTGGAAAATCTAAAAATTTCTTACTCTAGTGGTCCGGATCAAATTCCGTCGGCAGTGCTGAAATCTAGTGCTCGATACTTATATCGACCTCTAGCCTGTTTGTTTAATGCGTCCCTGAAGCAAGGGGTATTCCCCAAGAAGTGGAAAGAATCATTCATTATACCACTGCATAAAAATGGAAGCAGAACGTGTGTTATAAATTATAGAGGAATAGCCAAACTCAACACTATTCCTAAGCTATTTGAATTGATTATCACAAAACAGATTGCTTTTAGAGTATCTTCATTAATTGACATTTCAAAACATGGCTTTTGCAAGGGTAAATCAACGGTGCCCAACTTGCTCGAGTTTACAACCTTTGTATCCAACAGTTTTAAGACTAATTGTGAGATTGATGTTATTTATACTGATTTTAGTAAGGCATTTGATAAAGTTTCTCATTCTATACTTTTATTCAAACTTGATCGGTTAGGATTTCCTCCCTTTGCTTCTATCTTGGGTTTCTTCTTATGTGAAGGAAAGAAAACAGTTATATTTAATAATTGTTGGTCTCGGTTCATAAACGTAACTTCTGGTGTTCCTCAAGGCAGCCATCTTTGTCCGGTTTTGTTCCTGTTGTTCATTAATGACCTTCCTAGTGTTTTGAAGAGCTACAAGCCGTTGATGTACGCTGATGACGTCAAACTTGTAATGCCTATCCGCTCACCCGTGGATAGGGTATGTCTTCAGGCTGATCTGAATAGTCTAGGTGACTGGTGTAATGTAAACGCCATGTCACTAAACTTACCTAAATGTAAGTTCATTTGTTTTACAAGGAAGTCCTTCCAATCCCATGATTATGTTATTGGCGAATATGTAATCAAGCAAGTCACTAATTTTATTGATTTAGGCGTTACAATGGACCCAAAACTCGATTTTAAACTTCATATTGAATCTTGCGTGAATAGCGCTAAAGGTACTTTGGCTTTCGTTAAACGTTGGTCTAAAGAATTTAATGACCCATACGAAACAAAAACTCTTTTTATATCATTAGTCAGAACTACTTTGGAATATGCTTCCATATTTTGGAATCCGCGTTATCAGGTTCATTCTGACAAGCTGGAATCGGTCCAGAAACAATTTTTGCTTTTCGCTTTAAAACACTTATCATGGGATCCTTCTAAAAATCTTTCCCCCTATTGCAGCCGGTTAAAACTAACACAACTGCCCACATTGCAGAGCCGCGGGGAGATGCTTGGTGTCTTATTTATTGTTAAATTTAAGAAGGTCAATAAATAGTCCATTTTTGCTTGGTGAAAATAAGTTTAACGTTCCTATTAGGCCATCTAGACATTTTCAATCAATTTTTGTAGCTACATGCAGGTCGAATTATGAAATGCACGAACGACTTCGCTGTTTATGTCGTAATTTTAATAAACACTGTAAAAATTTAGACGTCTGCGAATCTTTCTTGGTATTAAAAAATACCTTTTAACTACATTAAATTTGTAATTCGAAATGAAGCAAAGAACGCTAAACCGTGATATACTGTTCAACCCTCTGTTTCAAATATGAAGTACCAGTTACTTGAAACTTGTTTGCAAAATTGCGTTGTGATCATTATTTTTACAATGCAATCAAATTTCTCTGTATAAATTCTATTCTGTATATATTTTATATACTATTAATTTGCTTTATTGTCAATTTCATAAATTATTATTTAATAGCTCCTTCATGAGTACATTTTAACACATTTACATTTTAACTTTTGCTTACTTCTAAATTTTTAATTGAAATTGTCAAGCGTTTAATTAAATACTGTTTAAATATTACTTTAAAATTGGTGACTGCTTATGTTGTTAATATCGTGTATTACATGGGAGAATTAAGTGTCGGAATATTTGGTCTGTATAATTGTTTAATTTGTAGACTGATAAATAAATAAAGAGGCTGATAAGCGCAATACATTGCCTTACAGCTTCCGCAACCTAATTGCCAACCTCACCTACCCGAGGAAATGCTATTGGAAATAGGAATATATCACAATGGCGATTATTGCCGGAACCACGGGACCCATATCTAGTAAAGGAGCATCACGCCGATAATACTTCCAAAACTTTCGGAGTGTCCTGGTAATTCTATTGACAGTATGACACCGAAATTAAAAGAGGTAATTTCTCGGGAACATCCGTTGACAAAAGCAAAAATTTGTATTTCCTATTGACGATACCGGGTTCAAAAGCCCCTTCGATGATATTTTAAGCAAGTATTAAGAGTGTCTTGTTGTCGTATAGAATTTCCAGTGTATTTATCGCCAATGATTATTGGGTGAAAATAATATGCAGTTAAAAATATGTACGAATGTATGTAGGTATATGTACCTAGATCCTGCACGCAATATCTATGTACTGGCCCTTATCTCAACTTTCTATTTTTATGTTCATACACCAACAAGCTTTTTGGTTATCATCTTAAGGTTACCTTAAATTGAAGTAATTACTTTGGATTGCAAAACCTGACCATGTGAGCCCGCACATAGCTCGAAAACTGCTAGCTATGAATGAACGTTATATTACACGGATAAATATAAATGTTGAAATAAACAAAATAAGCCTTAACCTTACCTTATTAATAAATACTTGATATGAATAAAGCTTTTTTTAACTTTTCAAGATTATTCGCACCCAAAAGTGATAAATTAGATGCATACAAAAGAATTGCGGTGACTTGGAATTTTGTAATGACAGTAGATCCATAGTGTACCTATACCAAGTGTGTTCACTAAGCGATAAACGTCAAAAATACAAACAGCCTCGCTCACCTGATGGAAATCTCAGGTCTAGAGTCGCATTTTTGGTCTCAACGACAACATTTTTGACTACCAATCGTATCGACTTTTTCAATTTTTCAATCATTCGGCGCACTCGGTAATGGTATCCATTTTGAATTCGCTGTCATTCCGAATCCAGCGAGTGCCTGTCAGAATGCTTGACAGATAAGTCAACACACTTGTACTTGTACACTATGAGTAGATCGAGCAGCTGATTGCATGGCGCAACGATACAAGGTGGCAGCATGGGACAGCTGATCATACCCTTTTTTTATTTGATTTGATACATCAACTTTCGGCGCAGTACGATTTTGACATTTGTCCATCGAATTTACAAAAACAAAATACATTGAATTTTTATCATAGTGTCCCTGCAAAAATCGTGTGACCAAAAACGCACACAAACACACGAATTTTTGACAGGGGTGACGATTTGGAATGAAAAATTCTTCAAATGAAATAGCATGTTGACAAATTTAGCTTTCCCACAATGTATCGTGCTCTCTCGTACCTATTATTTTTATAGGGATAGCAAAATACGTAATTTTTGCGTGCAAAAAAATTCGCCATTTCTAATTCAGCAGAGACAGCAAAACATTTGGTGGTCGAAAATTTTTTCAATTTTGAGAGTTTTAAATGGAATATCTCCGGAAATATTTAAAACTAACAGGGAGTTCTCCAGATCACATATATATATATTTTAAAGCTCGCAAACTTATAATTTAAAAGTAATTTGGTGTTAGTTTGCAAATTTCTATACAAATTTTATATGTGTATACGTATATATATGTGGCAGCACAGCTTTCCCTGCAAAAACGGTCCACGTCATTTTACTAGTCATTTTACGGTCATTGTGACTTTCTGCAGCGGTTATATTCATAGTCACGTTTGCATGGGCGTGATGAACTTTTGTGACCAAATTTTCCGTTTCGTTCCTATTAATGTGATCGTGCATTCCGCTCCCACTTATAGGATGTGAGCATAGCACTGTGCTGCTCACACACGTCACAATGCTCGTCAAATGGCGGTCATTTTTCCGTCATTTCACTCTAGATTTTCGAGCCATTTGACAATCAATTTTACTGCGGTTTTACCATTTATATAACCGCCATATAACGTGAATTTTACCTGCAGATTTACTTTACCTGGAGCAGCCATATGAATAAAATATGAACCAAAAAAACTGAATTTTCAATATTTATTATTTTCAATATTATTATATATGTACATGAAATTGGAACTTATATTAATTCAGTTCATATAAAACAGAAGAACTTTAATAATAAATAAATTCGCTTAATTGGTTTTTGTTTTCCAATCTCTTCTAACCGAGCAAAAAAATAATATTAAGCTTTAGAAAAAACTCCAATTATTTGAATAATCTACAACTTAAAGCTTAGTAGAAATTCAGATCAAGAATATTCAAAGGTGTCGTGGATCCGATTGCTGTCGTAATTGAAGAACTTGAAAATGTACGACTATTAATTGAGTCAGACTTATTATTGTTCTATATCTAATCATTCAAGCAATAATTCTGCAACCCTTAGCAGGAGTATTGATTGGTTTCAAATCTAATTCCGACAGCAATCATATCACGACATCCCTTATTATATATACACATGAAATTGTAACTTAAATTAATACAGTTCACATAAAGAAAAGTATTTTAATAATAAATAAACTCGCTTGATTGGTTTTCGTTTTCCAATTGAAATCTTTTCCAAGCGAACAGAAAATAATTTCAAGCTTTAGAAAAAACTCCAATAATTTGAATCAATTTAAATCTACAACTAAAAGCTAATTAGAAATTCAGATTAGATTTACTCTTTTTTTCAGATCAAGAATATTCAAAGGTGTCGTGGAATCCGATTGCTGTCGTAATTGAATTTGAAAGTAATAAAGTAAAGTAAAATATGAATTTAAAAATGTAGGACTAGTAATTGAGTCAGACTTATTATTGTTCTAAATCTAATCATTCCATCAATAATTCTGCAACCCTTAGCAGAAGTATTGATTGGTTTCAAATCTAATTCCGACAGCAATCGTATCACGACATCCCTTATTATATATGCACATGAAATTGTAACTTAAATTAATACAGTTCATATAAAGAAAAGTAAGTATTTTAATAACAAATAAACTCGCTTAATTTATTTATTTATTTATCAGTCTACAAATTAAACAATTATACAGACCAAATAACCGACACTTAAATCTCAGATGTAATACACGATATAAACAACATAAGCAGTCATCAATTTTAAAGTAATATTTAAACAGTATTGAATTAAACGCTTGACAATTTCAATTGAAAACTTAGAAGTAAGCAAAAGATAAAATGTTGAAAATGTGTTAAAATGTACTCATGAAGGAGCTAGTAAATAACAATTTATGAAATTGACAATAAAGCAAATTAATAGTAGATAAAATATATACAGAATAGAATTTATACAGAGTAAATTTGATTGCATACATAAAAAAAATAATGATCACAACGCAATTTTGCAAACAATTTTCAAGTAACTGGTACTTCAAATTTGAAACAGAGGGTTGAACAGTATATCACGGTTTAGCGTTCTTTGCTTCATTTCGAATTACAAATTTAATGTAGTTAAAAGGTATTTTTTAATACCAAGAAACGAGTCGCAGACGTCTAAATTTTTACAGTGTTTATTAAAATCACGACAAGCAATGAAGTGGTTCGTGCATTTCATAATTCGACCTGCATGTAGCTACAAAAATTGATTGAAAATGTCTAGATGGCCTAATAGGAACGTTAAACTTAATTTCACCAAGCAAAAATGGACTATTTATTGACCCTCTTATTAATTTAACAATAAATAAGACACCCAGCATCTCCCTGCGGCTCTGCAATGTAGGTAGCTGTATTAGTTTTAACCGGCTGCAATAGGGTGGAAGATTTTTAGAAGGATCCCATGGTAAGTGTTTTAAAGCGAAAAGCAAAAATTGTTTCTGGACCGATTCCAGCTTGTCAGAATGAACCTGATAACGCGGATTCCAAATTATTGAAGCATATTCCAAAGTAGGTCTGACCAATGTGGTAAAAAGAGTTTTTGTAACGTATGGGTCATTAAATTCTTTAGACCAACGTTTAACGAAAGCCAAAGTACCTTTCGCGCTATTCACGCAAGATTCAATGTGAAGTTTAAAATCGAGTTTTGGGTCCATTGTAACGCCTAAATCAATAAAATTAGTAACTTGCTTGATTACATAGTCGCCAATAACATAATCATGGGATTGGAAGGACTTCCTTGTAAAACACATGAACTTACATTTAGGTAGGTTTAGTGACATGGCGTTTACATTACACCAGTCGCCAAGACTATTCAGATCAGCCTGAAGACATGCCTTATCCACGGGTGAGCGGATAGGCATTACAAGTTTGACATCATCAGCGTACATCAACGGCTTACAGCTCTCCAAAACACTAGGAAGGTCATTAATGAACAACAGGAACAAAACCGGACCAAGATGGCTGCCTTGGGGAACACCAGAAGTTACGTTTATGAACCGAGACCAACAATTATTAAATATAACTGTTTGTTTTCTTTCCCTCGTTTTCCAATTGAAATCCTTTCCAAGCGAACAAAATAATTTTAAGCTTTAGAAAAAACTCCAATTATTTGAATCAATTTAAATCTACAACTTAAAGCTAATTAGAAATTCAGATTAGATTTACTCTTTTTTTTTAGATCAAGAATATTCAAAGGTGTCGTGGAATCCGATTGCTGTCGTAATTGATGAACTTAAAAATGTACGACTAGTAATTGAGTCAGACTTATTATTGTTCTAAATCTAATCATTCAAGCAATAATTCTGCAACCCATAGCAGGAGTATTGATTGGTTTCAAATCTAATTCCGACAGCAATCGTATCACATCCCTTATTATATATGTACGTGATATTGCAACTTAAATTAATACAATTGATATAAAGAAAACTAAGTACTTTAATAATAATAATAACTCTCTTAATTGGTTTTTGTTTTCCAATTGAAATCTTTTCTAAGCGAGCAGAAAATAATTTTAAGCTTTAGAAAAAACTCCAATTATTTGAATAATCTACAACTTAAAGCTTAGTAGAAATTCAGATTAGGTTTACTCTTTTTTCAGATCAAGAATATTCAAAGGTGTCGTGGAATCCGATTGCTGTCATAATTGATGAACTTAAAAATGTACGATTTGTAATTAAGTCAGACTTATTATTGTTCTAAATCTAATTATTCAAACAATAATTCTACAACCCATAGCAGGAGTATTGATTGGTTTCAAATCTAATTCCGACAGCAATCGTATCACATCCCTTATTATATATGTATGTGATATTGCAACTTAAATTAATACTGTTGATATAAAGAAAAGTAAATACTTTAATAATAAATCAACTCTCTTAATTGATTTTTGTTTTCCAATTGAAATCATTTCCTGTGCATGCACATCGCTAACCTGTGTTTGCAAAAGATATGATTATACTGTCTTCGATAGATAGTCGGACGAGCCGCTACTCGGCGAAGTAGAGATGACCGTTGTGTCGGTGGCAGCTGTTACAACAGCAGTTTCTAACTTTACACCATCCGTACGGTGTGATGAAAGCTTCACTGCCTTTTCCAATTGCTTGGCGCCAGCAATTTTTGCTGTTTGTAACGCTTTAGCTGTAATGCAAATATATAGATGGGTTAAAGTGGTTTTCGTATGTTATTCAACAACTCACCCTATACCATCATCACAGCCTCCTCATCGATTTTGAATATGTGTACTGTTTCAGTATTCAGACCCAGTTCGTTTGGTGCAATATTTTCGATTTGATGAATATGTATACTATCCGTTAGGCAGACAATTAGGTGCAATCGATTCATTCATATACTGTGGGTATTTGAGCCGTAGACGCAATGGCAGATATTTTGATTCTTTTTGAAGTGTAACATTTGTAAACAGTTGGGTTTCTCTGCTGTCACCATCACCACTAGAGAGCTATTGAAGAAACGCTCGACCAAGATAATATATGAGATTTACACGCATAGATTTCTTCCAACTTTTCACAGTTATTGATGGAGAAAATGCGAAAGCCATATTTACCATCCAATACCGAAATAGAACTGTAGAGGAAGAAACATTTTATAAAATTTAATAAAATCAAAAAATGATAGTTGTGCTAAAATGGGGTAACGTATTGTATGTTAAAGTATAGCGAAGTCTCAGCGGCTTTGTCCTGGTGAAAATTGAGTTTGAATAGGTTTTATTCTTCATTCTTAGAAACATGTACGAAGGTACCTGGTAAGATATTAAAAATCCTCAACGCTTTTTTTGCTATAACTTAAAAAAACTCATATTCAAACTTCTGCTTAACTTCTACATATCAATAGCTACCTTTACCACCAGGAGTCACTATTGCTTCTACGCCTATGCTATTTATTGTTTCCTACATCGATGAGCTTTGTAATAAAATAAACAGCTATCTCCCCAATCTCTCCAGTTTTGTCGCCTCACGAAACCTGATATTTTCACCAACCAAATCATCGGTGACCTTATTTAAAACATGACCGCGCCAAATGTCGACCATATGGCATTACCCTACCGCCTGTCTTACACCCTAAAATTTTGGGTGTGACTTTCGATCAGGATCTACATCTTGGAGAGCATGCACAGGCAATTGTAACGAAAATCGTCGTTGGTGTGAGGTCTTAACCGATCTCCAGATCTGTAGAAAGGAACTTATTAGCTTAATGCTTAAGATGATGCGGGAATAACCAAGTAAGCTCCTTCCAACCTTTGATTCGGGGGATGGTATAATGGTATGAAGATGATAGCGTGCGACAACATCGCGAGCTTGCGATGGCTGGAGGAAGTGGTTCCAAACCTCCAAAGGCAGGGTACGAATGCTCGTTTTGAGATGGTGGATAAAGCGCAAATCCCCAAGGTAACAAAAGTTAAGGTATGGATACCATGCGTGATGAAGTCGGAGGATATAATTTTATATAATTATAATTTTATATAATGGGATTCAAGGGGTTGTGTAGCGCAATATATAGCTTCTCCAACCCAATTGTCAACCTCACCTTCGAGCGGCGAATCCCGTTTCACTACCAGACGAGGCTCTGGCGACCCCAAGCTCCTCATGGAACTTGGGGGTGGGGAGGGAGGGATGGCCTGAAGGTTTAATGTGGCCATATAAATCGTTCCCGAGATGGTCGGGCCAGCACCTTAATGGTGCTGTGTTACCGGAGCGTATCGGATCTGTATCCGACAAAGGACCATCACATCGATAACACTCCCCAAAGCCTTCGGGGAGTAACTAATCGCTACAACAACAACAACAACAACAACAAGTCGGAGGATACACTGCGACTTTTGCAGAATCAGAATCCGAACATACCGACACAGGATTCGAAGGTCCTTACTGTATCTCGGCCTACGGACGAAGGTTAGTTATACATCTTCCAAATAAACAAGCAGGCGGAGGATATATTGTACGCGCAGCTTGGAAAAATGTCCTTAGGTACAGGCAAAATGTATATGCGACTCAGGAAAAGAAGTCGCGGGTATTAAAGTCCTAACACGGTGGACGTCGAAAAGGACCTCAAAAGCCTAAGGGAAAAAATACAGGTGGAGGTAGCCCACGTCACCCCGAATGTGTTAGAAGGGGACCAACAGCCAGATGGTGCTGTGAGTCGCACAGAGGAACACCCGGCACAACAGGTACAAGAGGCTGAAGGGGGCTTCGAACACTCTAAACCAAAAGGGCTAGAGGAGGACCACGACGTCACGATGAAGGTGCTGGAGGGGGACAAGCAGCCCATTGGTACTGCGAGTCATACAGATAAACCTCCAACACAGTAAAGTGGCGTCGAGCGAACTCCTCCTCCTAACGCGCTGATCCAGGAGCCGTGGCTTCCATCGGGAGGAAAGGTTTCTGGACTTAGCGCGCGCGGATTTGGCGTTTACTATGCGCAAACGGAAGGACGGGTGCGAGCTGTAGAAATGGTAAGGACACAGCTGCATTCATATATGCTGCCTAATTACACTACTGAGGACTTCGTAGTGGTGGTGAAATCGCCGGGCTCAGATGGTACATGTCCGGCCAAGCTACAAGTTTCAAGTAGGGCGGTCGTGGGATGGCTTAAAATAATATTCGCTGGGTGCATAAACTGAATCATGTACCGCACTCTTGGAGAACTGCTCGTGTAGCTTTCCTACCAAAGGCGGGGAAGATCGCTCACGTGTATCCCAAAGATTATAGACCCATAATTTCTGCTCAAAACCTTTGAGAGGCTGATATATGTGTACATAAAGTCCAACAAACAAATTTTATAGTTTTTTCTTCCGGAGTTGGACACAATCTTTTCATAATTTTACTTAACAATTTAAGATTAGAAATTTTTTTCAATTTGTATTTTGACTTACCAGCAACAACAGAATCATGTTTAATTGTACGCCGCACAATCATTATAGCATCATGTAACGAAGCTCAGTTTCTTTCAAAAATTGTTCGACACCGCCACGTAAAATCAATGCATATGTTCTAGCATTAACGCAACCTTTAAATAATTATAAACTATAAAAATGAAGTTAATGTCAAACCCACTATCAAACCTTGGAAAATGTTGAAATGTTCACCAACAACTTGACGTTCTTCAAAGTAATCACATTGACCCAAAACACTTGATTTAATATCATTAGCTGTAGTCATAACAGCGCCACCACAAGCTTTCATTGTACGTTTCAAATCTTCTTCTTGTACACTAACAGAACATTTCACGATCTGCAAAATACTGTGTACCAACATCACCAATTGGTAGTTTAGAAAACACAACATTGACGCCTTACTTACCTATTTTATTGTACAGGAGACGCCATTCAGCATTAACAATTTTCTGATACTCTTGGACATTGGAGACCATTGCTGTGGCAGAGCATTTTTCCAATAAAGCACTTTGTTGTTCCTTTGATTGGCGCTTCCACATGTACAGTCATGTCATATTTTGGTCATGCATAATTATAATGCTTTACGTATAGCTTTAATGATGATACGTGCATGCACGCCTTCCTCAGTATAAGGTTTAACTTGTTTTAAGATTTCACCTGCTTAAAGTACTACTGAAGTGGGGCCTTCGCCGACCTGATAAGAGAAACATTTTTATTCTACACATTCTAATATAACAAAAAACTTACCTCAGCATTTTGAAATTTGGCGATGTCTACTAGAGTTTTACGGCTGGATTCACAATATTCAATAGTTTCATAATGGTTGCCCCATCATTTGAAATTGTGGCCTTACCACTGGAATCAACAATATGCTTGTCCATACTACGTGAACCCAATTGAATGCGAGGCATTGATGTGGATATGAGTTGAGGTTTACCATGAGAGCTATCGGTACCCAAGCATTTTTTACACAAATACTCATGTACCCAATACAAGTTCAGGACGTTCATTATTATCGACACGCTGTACGGTATGGCCCAAATGTTGGAAATATGCAGTTGGCACTGTTGACAAAAAATATGGATCAATGAACACAAGTAAAAGTGAAAGTATTTTTTTACCATCTCTTGTTACTTTACACATTAGACATTGGAAACGACGACCAGCATCTACAAGTTTCTATTGAGCCTTGCAACGATTAGATCTAATTGCACCCAATTCACCAAAATTTACAATGGGTGGCTCATATTCACCCTCATCCGTTCGTGCCATTGGTGAGGCGGTAAGTGTAATGGACAAAGCTGTTGTTTTTAATAAATCAGCTGTTGCAGGTATGCAATACAAAGTCGACCTGCAAAGAAGAAAGATCAATGTAATTGCCAAACAAAACATTAATTTCGATTATCGATACCTAACGTAACGTGGCGAGGAGTTACCCTGATCTTCTACCACATATTTTGTGGTCACCAATGGTGGTAATAAACCCTGTTCATTAGTAATAAAAGCACCACCAGCGCTATTTTGATTTTCAATGATAACGCTTATCGGATTTGGCATCTGATCGGGATCTAAACGGCGTTGGGCTTGATCATACTGTTGCGGCTGTTGATATTTACCAGTAACAGGTGCAGGTGGTTGCTAAAGAAAATAACACAAAAATAATCATCAGCAAATTTGTAAATTATTAGTTGTATTAGCATACATTATAACCAGGAGGTCCGGACGTGTCCGGGTATTGGGGGTTGACACGACTTGGGTGGTTGACTGAGCGTTGGCGTCTGTCCAGGTTGTGTTGGTGGCATCATAAAAGCCATCAATAACAAGTGCCAAGAATATATCCGCGGCATACCTGCCGACCAAAATGATTCAAGGGGTTGTGATTGCCAAACTCACCTACCCGTGGCGAATCCTGTACCTAACAATTTGGTGTGAACAATTGGTGCCAGTTAACCCTCTGAAATAATCGGCGCAATTGTACGCCATTGTGTTGGCATTAATTAGGCAAAATGCAAAAACTTTTCATCCTCCTCGCGTGACCATTCTGTCTTCTTTAAGCTAGGATCAAGCCATTCGTACCAGCGTGCCTTACATTGCTTGGCAGATTTGCGGTGCAGCAGTGATACAATACGTGATCACTGGTTTTTGCCATATTTCATTACAGCTACTTTGAGGATTTCATCCTGAAAGTTATCAATTTAGTTAATAAACGGCCAAGAGTAACCAGTCGCGTTAAATGCTTATCTCAGTGTTTCTCCACACACCACCTGTTATCATTATTCGCGGCATGGTGCTATATAATTGTGAATTCTTTTGATGAGCACAAAAATCAAATCAAAAATTTTTGTCGAAATAAACAGCAAAAATTATTGTATATTAAAGACTTTGGGAAAATTTTAGAATAGCACCCCCGAGTTTGGGGTAAAACTTGGTATCAAATGAAAGAGGGAGTTCTCCCGATCACAAATATATATATTTTAAAGTGCGCAAACTTATAATTTAAAAGTTATTTTTTGTTAAAGTTTGCAAATTTAATAAATTTCTATAGAACTTTAAATTACAATTTACACATCTTTCAAAACCTTAATCCACATACATATCTATATACATTGGCAACGATAAACTTAAATTGCATTTTAGTATATTTCACATTTCATTTTTGCATTGTTTTCACTTATTATAAATGTTTTTATTAAATCAATCGCGCTTTTGTAGCAACATGCACATATATATATATATATACATATATTTTATTGATGACATTACAACCCTGCAAAAATCGTGTGACCAAAAACGCACACAAACACACGAATTTTTGACAGGGGTGACGATTTGGAATGAAAAATTCTTCAAATGAAATAGCATGTTGACAAATTTAGCTTTCCCACAATGTATCGTGCTCTCTCGCACCTATTATTTTTATAGGGATAGCAAAATACGTAATTTTTGCGTGCAAAAAAATTCGCCATTTCTAATTCAGCAGAGACAGCAAAACATTTGGTGGTCGAACATTTTTTCAATTTTGAGAGTTTTAAATGGAATATCTCCGTAAATATTTAAAATTAACAGGGAGTTCTCCAGATCACATATATATATATTTTAAAGCTCGCAAACTTATAATTTAAAAGTAATTTGGTGTTAAAGTTTGCAAATTTCTATACAAATTTTATATGTGTATACGTATGTATATATATGTGGCAGCACAGCTTTGTAATGTCATCAATAAAATATATGTATATATATATATATGTGCATGTTGCTACAAAAGCGCGATTGATTTAATAAAAACAATAAGTGAAAACAATGCAAAAATGAAATGTGAAATATACTAAAATGCAATTTAAGTTTATCGTTGCCAATTTATATAGATATGTATGTGGATTAAGGTTTTGAAAGATGTGTAAATTGTTATTTAAAGTTCTATAGAAATTTATTAAATTTGCAAACTTTAACAACAAATAACTTTTAAATTATAAGTTTGGGCACTTTAAAATATATATCTTTCATTTGATACCAAGTTTTACCCCGAACTCGGGGGTGCTATTCTAAAATTTTCCCAAAGTCTTTAATATACAATAATTTTTGCTGTTTATTTCGACAAAAATTTTTGATTTGATTTTTGTGCTCATCAAAAGAATTCACAATTATATAGCACCATGCCGCGAATAATGATAACAGGTGGTGTGTGGAGAAACACTGAGATAAGCATTTAACGCGACTGGTTACTCTTGGCCGTTTATTAACTAAATTGATAACTTTCAGGATGAAATCCTCAAAGTAGCTGTAATGAAATATGGCAAAAACCAGTGGTCACGTATTGTATCACTGCTGCATCGCAAATCTGCCAAGCAATGTAAGGCACGCTGGTACGAATGGTTTGATTCTAGCTTAAAGAAGACAGAATGGTCACGCGAGGAGGATGAAAAGTTTTTCATTTTGCCTAATTAATGCCAACACAATGGCGTACAATTGCGCCGATTATTTCAGAGGGTTAACTGGCACCAATTGTTCACACCAAATTGTTAGGTACAGGATTCCCCACGGGTAGGTGAGGTTGGCAATCACAACCCCTTGAATCATTTTGGTCGGCAGGTATGCCGCGGATATATTCTTGGCACTTGTTATTGATGGCTTTTATGATGCCACCAACACAACCTGGACAGACGCCAATGCTCAGTCAACCACCCAAGCCGTGTCAACCCCCAATACCCGGACACGTCCGGACGTCCTGGTTATAATGTATGCTAATACAACTAATAATTTACAAATTTGCTGATGATTATTTTTGTGTTATTTTCTTTAGCAACCACCTGAACCTGTTACTGGTAAATATCAACAGCCGCAACAGTATGATCAAGCCCAACGCCGTTTAGATCCCGATCAGATGCCAAGTCCGATAAGCGTTATCATTGAAAATCAAAATATGGCTGGTGGTGCTTTTATTACTAATGAACAGGGTTTATTACCACCATTGGTGACCACAAAATATGTGGTAGAAGATCAGGGTAACTCCTCGCCACGTTACGTTAGGTATCGATAATCGAAATTAATGTTTTGTTTGGCAATTACGTTGATCTTTCTTCTTTGCAGGTCGTCTTTGTATTCCATACAGCTTATTTATTAAAAACAACAGCTTTGTCCATTACACTTACCGCCTCACCAATGGCACGAACGGTTGAGGGTGAATATGAGCCACCCATTGTAAATTTTGGTGAATTGGGTGCAATTAGATATAATCGTTGCAAGGCTCAATAGCAACTTGTAGATGCTGGTCGTCGTTTCCAATGTCTAATGTGTAAAGTAACAAGAGATGGTAAAAAAAATCTTTCACTTTTACTTGTGTTCATTGATCCATATTTTTTCTCAACAGTGCCAACTGCATATTTCCAACATTTGGGCCATACCGGACAGCGTGTCGATAAATATGAACGTCCTGAACTTGTATTGGGTACATGAGTATTTGTGTAAAAAATGCTTGGGTACCGATAGCTCTCATGGTAAACCTCAACTCATATCCACATCAATGCCTCGCATTCAATTGGGTTCACGTAGTATGGACAAGCATATTGTTGATCCCAGTGGTAAGGCCACAATTTCAAATGATGGGGCAACCATTATGAAACTATTGAATATTGTGAATCCAGCCGTAAAACTCTAGTAGAAATCGCCAAATTTCAAAATGCTGAGGTAAGTTTTTTGTTATATTAGAATGTGTAGAATAAAAATGTTTCTCTTATCAGGTCGGCGATGGCACCACTTCAGTAGTACTTTAAGCAGGTGAAATCTTAAAACAAGTTAAACCATATGTTGAGGAAGGCGTGCATGCACGTATCATCATTAAAGCTATACGTAAAGCATTATAATTATGCATGACCAAAATATTACATGGCTGTACATGTGGAAGCGCCAATCAAAGGAACAACAAAGTGCTTTATAGGAAAAATGCTCTGCCACAGCAATGTCCTCCAATGTCCAAGAGTATCAGAAAATTGTTAATGCTGAATGGCGTCTCCTGTACAATAAAATAGGTAAGTAAGGCGCCAATGTTGTGTTTTCTAAACTACCAATTGGTGATGTTGGTACACAGTATTTTGCAGATCGTGAAATGTTCTGTTAGGGTACCAGAAGAAGATTTGAAACGTACAATGAAAGCTTGTGGTGGAGCTGTTATGACTACAGCTAATGATATTAATTCAAGTGTTTTGGGTCAATGTGATTACTTTGAAGAACGTCAAGTTGGTGGTGAACATTTCAACATTTTCCAAGGTTTGATAGTGGGTTGACATTAACTTCATTTTTATAGTTTATAATTATTTAAAGGTTGCGTTAATGCTAGAACATATACATTGATTTTACGTGGCGGTGCCGAACAATTTTTGAAAGAAACTGAGCTTCGTTACATGATGCTATAATGATTGTGCGGCGTACAATTAAACATGATTCTGTTGTTGCTGGTAAGTCAAAATACAAATTGAAAAAAATTTCTAATCTTAAATTGTTAAGTAAAATTATGAAAAGATTGTGTCCAACTCCGGAAGAAAAAACTATAAAATTTGTGTAAGTGAAATGATAATTATTGCTTTTGGTTGCTATTTTGAGGCATCGTCATCGAGTTCCTTCTGATCTATACGATCCCATGCCGAATGCCGGTTCTTTTGCATTCTTTTACATGCATAAAGTGCCGTTTAAGCCTTCCTCACCCTCTCCTCCACGTTGAGCTTCCATGACAGCTTACTGTCTAGGATCATTCCTAGATATTTTGTGCAAGGTTTCCCCGTAGGGTCGCCCCTCCTAACTTAGGCCTGGTCCAATTAGGCACCTTGTACCTCTTTGTAAACAAGACCATATGCAACGTCATCTGCGTAAACCGTAAGTTTTTCTGGTCCCTCGTAGAATCCCCTAAGCAGTTGGTTAATGACCAGCGTCCACAGCAGAGGTGATAGCACCCGGAGTGTCCCTGTCCACTAATTTCGTGGCCGCGTACAATCCCCATTGCGATGTAATCTTACTGCAGTTTAACATGCAGTCGATCCATCTGGGTAAGGCTGGATGTACTTTAACGTAATTAAGACCATCAATAATAGCCCTTTTAGAAAGCCCCGGCAATGCTTAAGAAGACTTCTAGAGCATATTCCTTATATTCCAGGGCTTTTTCTATGCTTATTACCACCCTATGCAATGCGGTGTCTACTGACTTGCCTTTGGTGTACGCCTGTTGTGTTGTGGATAGCAGCTTTTCATCCACGTTGGACTTTATGTACACATCTATCAGCCTCTCAAAGGTTTCTTCGGGATACACGTGACCGATCTTCCCCGCCTTTGGTAGGAAAGCTACACGAGCAGTTCTCCAAGAGTGCGGTACATGATTCAGTTTATGCACCCATCGAATATTATTTTAAGCCATCCCACGACCGCCCTACTTGAAACTTGTAGCATGGCCGGACATGTACCATCTGAGCCCGGCGATTTCACCACCACTACGAGGTCCTCAGTAGTGTAATTAGGCAGCATATATGAATGCAGCTGTTTCCTTACCATTACTACAGCTCCCACCCGTCCTTCCGTTTGCGCATAGTAAACGCCAAATCCGCGCGCGCTAAGTCCAGAACCCTTTCATCCCGATGGAAGCCACGGCTCCTGGATCAGCGCGTTAGGAGGAGGAGTTCGCTCGACGCCACTTTACTGTGTTGGAGGTTTATCTGTATGACTCGCAGTACCAATGGGCTGCTTGTCCCCCTCCAGCACCTTCATCGTGACGTCGTCGTCCTCCTCTAGCCCTTTTGGTTTAGAGTGTTCGAAGCCCCTTCAGCCTCTTGTACCTGTTGTGCCGGGTGTTCCTCTGTGCGACTCACAGCACCATCTGGCTGTTGGTCCACTTCTAACAAATTCGGGGTGACGTGGGCTACCTCCACCTGTCTTTTTTCCCTTAGGCTTTTGAGGTCCTTTTCGACGTCCACCGTGTTAGGACTTTAATACCCGCGACTTTTTTTCCTGAGTCGCATATACATTTTGCCTGTACCTAAGGACATTTTTCCAAGCTGCGCGTACAATATATCCTCCGCCTGCTTGTTTATTTGGAAGATGTATAACTAACCTTCGTCCGTAGGCCGAGATACAGTAAGGACCTTCGAATCCTGTGTCGGTATGTTCGGATTCTGATTCTGCAAAAGTCGCAGTGTATCCTCCGACTTCATCACGCATGGTATCCATACCTTAACTTTTGTTAACTTGGGGATTTGCGCTTTATCCACCATCTCAAAACGAGCGTTCTTGCCCTGCCTTTGGAGGTTTGGAAGCACTTCCTCCAGCCATCGCAAGCTCGCGATGTTGTCGCACGCTATCATCTTCATACCATTATACCATCCCCCGAATCAAAGGATGGAAGGAGCTTACTTGGTTATTCCCGCATCATCTTAAGCATTAAGCTAATAAGCTCCTTTTCTACAGATCTGGAGATCGGCTAAGACCTCACACCAACGACGATTTTCGTTACAATTGCTAGTGCATGCTCTCCAAGATGTAGATCCTGATCGAAAGTCACACCCAAAATTTTAGGGTGTAAGACAGTCGGTAGGGTAACGCCATATGGTCGACATTTGGCGCGGTCATGTTTTAAATAAGGTCACCGATGATTTGGTTGGTGACAATATCAGCTTTCGCGAGGCGACAAAACTGGAGAGATTGGGGAGATAGCTGTTTATTTTATTACAAAGCTCATCGATGTAGGAAACAATAGCATAGGCGTAGAAGCAATAGTGACTCCTGGTGGTAAAGGTCGCTATTGATATGTAGAAGTTAAGCAGAAGTTTGAATATGAGTTTTTTAAGTTATAGCAAAAAAAGCGTTGTTTTTAATATCTTACCAGGTACCTTCGTACATGTTTCTAAGAATGAAGAATAAAACCTATTCAAACTCAATTTTCACCAGGACAAAGCCGCTGAGACTTCGCTATACTTTAACATACAATACATTACCCCATTTTAGCACAACTATCATTTTTTGATTTTATTAAATTTTATAAAATGTTTCTTCCCCTACTGTTCTATTTCGGTATGGGATGGTAAATATGGCTTTCGCATTTTCTCCATCAATAACTGTGAAAAGGTGGAAGAAATCTATGCGTGTAAATCTCACATATTATCTTGGTCGAGCGTTTCTTCAATAGCTCTCTAGTGGTGATGGTGACAGCAGAGAAACCCAACTGTTTACAAATGTTACACTTCAAAAAGAATCAAAATATCTGCCATTGCGTCTACGGCTCAAATACCCACAGTATATGAATGAATCGATTGCACCTAATTGTCTGCCTAACGGATAGTATACATATTCATCAAATCGAAAATATTGCACCAAACGAACTGGGTCTGAATACTGAAACAGTACACATATTCAAAATCGATGAGGAGGCTGTGATGATGGTATAGGGTGAGTTGTTGAATAACATACGAAAACCACATTAACCCATCTATATATTTGCATTACAGCTAAAGCGTTACAAACAGCAAAAATTGCTGGCGCCAAGCAATTGGAAAACGCAGTGAAGCTTTCATCACACCGTACGGATGGTGTAAAGTTAGAAACTGCTGTTGTTACTGCTGCCACCGACACAACGGTCATCTCTACTTCGCCGAGCAGCGGCTGTTCCGATTAACTATCAAAGACAGTATCATCATATCTTTTGCCAACACGTTCAGCGATGTGCTTACGCAGGACCGTGCCTTCGCTACTTTATGATGAATGTCAATTCCCACCAATGGCTATTGCGGCGCGCGATTGACCAACAAGATGATGGTGCAGTATAGATAAAGAACGTTTGACTGCCGCAGCGAGAGCTTAAACAATTTTTGTTTGAACATAAAAAAGGATTATGCATTTTTTTACTGGTTTAGTGTAGGCTGTTGCGGCGACGTTTGAAGTGAGAAATTTATTAAAATTTTAATTTGATAGTAAGTTTAAACCAAAAAACGCAGTTTAAACCAAGCTTTGCAAGGATTTAATTATTATGAATATAATATAATGTAATATAACAATATTTTGCTATGTACAGTGCTGGCCACTTAGACGACGCTGCAACAATATAGCTCAAAGCAATTAATATATTTTTTATGTTGTTATTAAAGTACTTATTTCTCTTTATATCAACCAATTAAGCGAGTTTATGTTATTATTAAAGTACTTACTTCTTTTTTATATGAACTGTATTAATTTGTTACAATTTCATGTACATATATAATAAAGTATGTCGTGGTACGATTGCTGTTGGAATTAGATTTGAAACCAATCAATACTTCTGCTAAGGGTTGCAGAATTATTGCTGGAATGATTAGATTTAGAACAATAATAAGTCTGACTCAATTACTAGTCCCACATTTTTAAATTCATATTTTACTTTACTTTATTACTTTCAAATTCAATTACGACAGCAATCGGATTCGACGACACCTTTGAATATTCTTGATCTGAAAAAAAAAGAGTAAATCTAATCTGAATTTCTAATTAGCTTTAAGTTGTAGATTTAAATTGATTCAAATAATTTGAGTTTTTTCCAAAGCTTAAAATTATTTTCTGTTGGCTTGGAAAAGATTTCAATTGGAAAACGAAAACCAATTAAGCGAGTTTATTTATTATTAAAATACTTACTTTTCTTTATATGAACTGTATTAATTTAAGTTACAATTTCATGTGCATATATAATAAGGGATGTCGTGATACGATTGCTGTCGGAAATAAATTTGAAACCAATCAATACTCCTGCTAAGGGTTGCAGAATTATTGCTTGATTGATTAGATTTAGAACAATAATAAGTCTGACTCAATAGTCGTACTTTTTTAAGTTCTTCAATTACGACAGCAATCGGATTCCGCAACACCTTTGAATATTCTTGATCTGAATTTCTACTAAGCTTTAAGTTGTAGGTTATTCAAATAATTGGAGTTTTTTCCAAAGCTTAATATTATTTTTTTGCACGCTTAGAAGAGATTTCAATTGGAAAACAAAAACCAATTAAGCGAGTATATTTATTATTAAAGTTCTTCTCTTTTATATGAACTGTATTAATATAAGTTCCAATTTCATGTACATAAATATTGAAAATAATAAATATTGAAAATTCAATTTTTTTGGTTCATATTTTATTCATATGGCTGCTCCAGGTAAAGTAAATCTGCAGGTAAAATTCACGTTATATGGCGGTTATACAAATGGTAAAACCGCAGTAAAATTGATTGTCAAATGACTCGAAAATGTAGAGTGAAATGACGGAAAAATTACCGCCATTTGACGAGCATTGTGACGTGTGTGAGCAGCACAGTACTATGCTCGTATCCTATAGGTGGGAGCGGAATGCACGATCACATTAATAGGAACGAAACGGAAAATTTGGTCACAAAACCTAATCACGCCATACAAAAATGACTATGAATATCACCGCTGCAGAAAGTCACAATGACCGTAAAATGACTAGTAAAATGACGAGCGTTTTTGCAGGGGTTTATCGCTTAGTGAACACACTTGGTATAGGTACACTATGATTTTTATTTATGTTTGTAGGTATGTCACCATGCTGCCACCTTGTATCGTTCCGCCATGGCTGATTGGAATAATTACAGTGTTACCAAACTGTGCGGAAGTTGCATTCACAATAAAAAGATTTTTTCGTCTCAGTTCTTACACCACTCTGTGGTAATATTGGCTCCTTACCTCGTTACGTTGGCTAGCGAACATTTAATTTCGAATTCGTATTTTAAATCGAATAGAAATTTGTTGTCGACGCTGTATCGAATTGAAAGAAAGTTGGGTAAAAGTCTAGAACAGGGTCGATTGCTAATACACATCCAAAAATATCGGGATAGGTATCATACGTAATATATGTCCGCATGCGATGTGTCTTCACATGACTCCAATCATATTTTCAATTTTAATGTGGAACCTGCCAGTTTCCTTGGACTTTCGTTAGAGAACTTTGATAACAATTTGTGAGTAGTTGTGCCCATTGAATGGGGCGAAGCACTGTTAACGCAACAACATCTCAATGCTCAACGTTGGTAGAATACCTGAGCGTAAAATCTGAGAATTGCTGCCAATTTTGAATAGTTTGGTATAGATTTGTAGACTTGTGCATTGCTGCACCAGTTCATCTGTACTAGATTGCAGATCTATAAACTCTTCTTTGGACAGTCTAAACTTTGAATAAATCTATAAAAAAAAATGTAGAGCTGTGACAAAGTTGACGACTTCTTGCAATCAATTTGTTGCCTATTTCGATAGAGACATTTTGCTTTCGCCATTTCTAATGAATACACAATTCCGAATTGGAAAATATTTTGAATAGATTTTGAATTAAATTGAGTTGGCACAAAGTTATTCCTAATATAGAATAAATACGCATTTTATATAATGGTCCGGATGAGAAGATTCAAAGCAGCGTGAACCGAATTAAAGAAAAAAGTTCATAGCTCACAAATCTCCGAAACACTATTAATTCGTAAGGAAGGCATTCATTTGGAAGTCGTAATTGCTCCGAAATTTTCCAAAAATATTCTATTCGAATTCAAAGCCAAAGAATCAACTTACGAGTTAACTTACATTAAAAGCAGGGCCCTTAAAATGTAACTCGATTCGAAAGAAGTTTCTTTCAGAAATCAAAAAAATTTCGAATCGCATTTCCATGCGAATCGAGATACAGATTAGGGCCCCCATGTTTCTGAGAGCTGCCCGTTCCTATTAATATGGTTCATTCATTACACAGTAGAACACCCGGTTGAGCATTGGACCAAATAAATTTTTCTACGAGATTGCGACAGCAAAAAAGCGACTTCTCCTTTTTTCTGAGTAAGCCTTCAAAACGTATGGGGTTTCAAAGTATATTGCAACCTTGGTAGTTTTTTTTTGTTTAATAATTTCAAATATGGGCGTGCTCTATCTTCTTTCCTTACAAGAGTGGTAAACATTTTTTTTTTATTTTCAAGTTTATTTGACTGGTAGGAAAAAGTTACAAATAAGTTTAAAGCTATACATTTTTTCGAAATTTTACTTCGAACAGGCCAGGCCTCGCTTATACATACATACACAGAATAATATGGTAAAGCGAAAGCCCCAGTTTCGAACTTGAAAAGCCCATGTCCATACTTTGGGGACTAATTTCGGTATACGAAGAAATTATTTTTCCTGATAGTTCCCTATTTTTGGCTCTATAATAATTATTAAACTATTTATTAACCATTTTTTTGTAATTCATTACATGCACAAATATTTAATCCATAACAAAAATTTAATTTGGAAAATTCACAATTCATTTAAAAACAATGTACAAATTTAAACATTCTATACATCTAAGTTAAATGTTAAACAAATTTAAAATTTTTAAAATAAAAAATGTCACAAAAATCGACTGCAATTGATAATATTCAATACATCTAAGTTAAATAATAAACATATTTAAATTTTTTAAATTTAAAATTTAACTAATCATAATGTACTAGCTAAGCATTAATAATACTATTTAATTATTTAAGTATGTATAAATTGTAATCTGTAATAGTGGAAACTCCATAGTTTTTAATGTTGAATGACTTTTAGCACTGCGTGATGCGTTTTTGTATGCATATATCACAGGCACTTGGTGAAAACTTTCTATTGCAACTGTTCCATGGCTCTTAAAGCAGACTCTTCATCAATATCGGGAATTATGGATTCAAACATACTCTTTGGAAATGCTACATTACCTATCATCACAACTTCATTTTGATCTAATGTTGATTCGACACCATCAATTATATCATCACCTAGAGATGGCATACTCATTAGGGTGGGTGTAACCATGGGTATATCATTCATATTAGGGACATTATTCGGCAGGTTTTGTTGAAATTGTAGTTGTGGGTTTTGTTGCTGGTATTGTTGATATTGCTGATATTGTAGATGGAGATGTTGTTGTGGTTGCTGTTGCTGTTGAGCAGATACTTGTGCTGCAGCTGCTGCTGCTGCCGCGGCTTCTAATTGTAGCTTTTGCATTTGCATCATTAAACGTGCATTGGCATCTAGGTGAGAATGGCGCGCTCTTATGTGTTTATCGCGATCACCACGTTGACGAAAGTTCTTCGTACAAAAAAGACAGCCAAATGGTTTCTCACCAGTATGTATACGTTGATGATTTTTAAGTGCATCTGCACGATAAAAACGTTTACCACACTCTTCGCACTCGTAACGACGTTCGCCTCGATGAATGAGCCGATGCTGATAGAAAACGGAACCAGTTAAAAAGCGTTTGCCGCATACCAAGCAATGATATGGTCGTTCCCCAGTATGACATTTTCTTATGTGATCATTTAAATCGGGACGTATGGTAAATTTACGCGTGCAACCAGGCTCCTTGCAAGCGAAAGGTTTTACGCCTGCAATGAAAGTTTTAATTTATTAAATCAGTGTTATTGTCATGCATATCGGTGTTAATGGGGTCGGTTAAACTTGCATGTTTATCATACAAATTTGTCTACCAACTGCATGAGTTTGCATCACGTAATTTAGCGAAGAACGGCTTGTCTCATTATTATGGTCTTATGAACGTAATAAATTAGATGCGTAATCTCAGCTAAATATATGTATATTGAGCTATAATTGCTTTATAGTTACACATAGTACTGCACTAGCTAAAAGTACCTATCTTAAAATGCTTCAAAAGTTGCAACGGAGTTCGGAGCTCTGCATTACCGGGGCTCTCGGCTCCACTCCGTCTGAATGACTCAACAAAATGCTATACCTTCCACCTCTTGACCTGGTGGCGAAGTAAATAGCGGTCAACGCCGCTCTACGCATAAGGGAAACAGGTCTCTGGTCAAATGGATCTAGTGGACACGCAACAATCCTAGGCACGAACACCCCAGTCCCAATACCGGTACGCACTGACTACTGCACGCCAAAGAACGTATTCGTTAAAAACTATAGCATATATATAGCATCGCGACAAGACTGGAATACCAGAAAACATACGGTACCGGGTGCAATCAGCATATTCACGGATGGTTCTAAGCTTGACGGAAAGGTGGGAGCAGGCTTCTTTTCCCCGGATCTGGGTCTAGAGGTCTCTTTCGCCTACCAGATAACTGTATTGTTTACCAAGCGGAAATGCTGGCAATACACAGGGCTGTGAATCATCTCGGGTCTATGCCTAAGGATGGTAAACGGATGTTTATTTTCTCAGACAGCCAGTCTGTATTAAAGGCCCTGGACTCATTCGTCGACAACGCAAAGTCGGTCACTGAATGCCGCAGATATCTTAACGAGATGGCTCAGCACTTCAGTATCAGCCTTATATGGTTACCTGGGCACAGGCATATTGAAAGCAATTGCACAGCAGACGACCTGGCCAGAAGAGGCACCACCGACCATATCCTTTCGGGAAATGATTCGGTAGGTATACCCATGGCCACTTTCAGGCTTCGTGTGAACACAAGGACTATAAGAATTGCAAATGGACTATGGTCAGCCATATCATGTGAGACACCCAGACTAACCTGGCCCTCATATGACAAGGGGCGCACGAGAGCGCTGCTGATTATAAAACAAATCAGTTCTGTCGTCCCTGGTAAGGGTTCTAACAGGGCATTGTTTAATATGCACGCATGGCGCTGGAATGGGGGTAACGACCTTCGACTATTGTCGCGGCGGAGGAGTATCCAGCGCCTTCTGTGTCATTTTTCAGCGCTTAGTAGGCGTAGGTTGGCCATCCATGGCAAACCTTTTCTACATGACCTTGCTGAGGCCTCTAACTATGAAGTCAGGGCTCTAGCAAAATATATAAATTCCACGAAGTGGTTTGATTTGCTTCAGGCAGGGTAAGGGTCCTCTTTGAGACCGTATAGGGTATTACAATGGGCCCATTGGTGGCCTAAGTAGTGAGCTGTTACCATAGGTTCCAGCTCAGCCCTCGCAACCTAACCTAACCTAAACATAGTATGATAGGACTTTTAATCCTAAATATGAGACAAGACAATCTTGAGCCGTGTACTTGTATAGGTACATGTTCTATTAAGAGACAAGTGGCTGTAATGACGACGGGATTTTACCCAAATTGACCTTCGGTAGGTTTAGAATATGGCGTATTGAATCGCTTACCTTGGTGAAAACGCAAATGCTGCCACAAATGACTTGATTGTGTATAAGATTTCCCACACATATCGCACAAATATTGCCGTGTCTTACTTGAGGAACCTGTGCCATCTTTATCGCGCTTATATTTTTTATAATGTTTATCCTCATAATGAGCCACGCATTCTTGAGCATATTCGAAAACGGCATCACAATACTCACAGGGGAGCTGCAGTACGCCAAGACATTTATTCAGGCGGGGAAAGAAGTGATAAGAAGTATAACTGCAATATATATACAAAAGTTTAAATGCAGTTAATTTGTTTTTAAGCTTTTATCTGTTCTGGTTAAAGCTTTACAAAATTACCGATGTTCATGCAATAGATCAAGCGACTGAAATTTATTCTCACAAACATTACAAACAAAATAACGTTGGGTGGTGGCTTGATGAACTTTTAAATTTTCGCGCATAAATACACACTCCGCTTGCCAATGTGCGCAAATCTCTTTGGATGTACGCATATATATGTCGCAGGAGAAACATTCAAAACGCCGCTCCGGTAAATGACAAGCAGAATGTACGAAGAGGTAGGATACTTCGGAGAAGACAAAGTCACAAAATTCACATTGTAAAATACAGCTAAGTATAACCATTTTAAGATATACTGGTGGCTTGTCCTCGTGAATGGTTGGTGTTCCTGAACAGCTTTTCGCCTGGAAGAAATGTTGGTTACTTTACTATAAGTTGTTATGTTGTTGTTGTTGTTGTTGTAGCGATAAGGTTGCTCCCCGTAGGCTTTGGTGAGTGTTATCGATGTGATGGTCCGCTCCGGTACCAAAGCACCATTAAGGTGCTAGCCCGACCATCGCGGGACCGATTTATGTGGCCACATTAAACCTTCAGGCCATACCTCCCTCCCCACCCCCAAGTTCCATGAGGAGCTTGGGGTCGCCAGAGCCTCGTCTGTTAGTGAAACAGGATTCGCCGCGGATATATTCTGACCCCTGACCCGCTGGGGGGTTATAAGTTGTTATAACGATAAGGGATAGAGACATGTCGACATTAAGCATCTGCTTAGGAACACACGAAATAGTCCAGAGATGATTCCGATAATAATCCCATACTTAATCGGACAAAGTTATTATCTCAAATATCATACGTGGAATGAGATAGAACGAAAATTAACGCAAGCCGTGCTAGAATAAAAAAAGACGTCCCTAAATAAACCCGAAACGATTTCGAAATATTGAATGATATTATTCCTAAATTTTCCTGAAGTAATCCCGATATGATCCTTAAGACAATCCTGAACTGATCCCGAATCGGCCCAAAATTGGGTCGAAGTAATACCGAAAACAATGCAAAAATAGACCGTTAGGTTAGGTTAGGTTGAATTGCCCGGTCCATGAGGGCCTCACATAGACTGAATAAGTCCGTAGTATTACCAGAAAAACCAGGACCTATGTTATAACATAACTCCGTCCTCAAAGCTAGAAGCTTCCTAGGACTTAAACCACTTGCTGCTTCTAGATCTGACAGCTAAATCACTCCTATTAGCTGGATTCTTAGCCTGGCATGCGCAGGGCACGAGCACAGAACGTGCTCCATCGTTTCTCCCTTCTGACCGCACTTCCTACATCTGCTATCACTGACCAAGCCTAATTTAAAGGCATGTGACGCCAGAAGGCAGTGTCCAGTCAGAATACCCGTCATGAGTCTACAGTCCTCTCTTTTTAATGATAGAAGGAACTTTGTTACCCTAAGGTTGTAAGACCTACACATAATCTTCGACACTTTACAACCCCGCGCTGGAACCCACGCCTTTCCTGCTTGATCGATCATGTGCACCTCTCGCCTTCGCTCAACCTCGCCCAGTCTAATTGGGACGTCTACGGAGCAAGCTTCAAGGAATGCGCCCTTTTTAGCTACTTCATCCGCTTTTTCATTCCCATCTATTTCCATATGCCCTGGGACCCAATATAGATGCTGCTTCTCCCTGTCCCGATTCTCTACAGGGACTTTTTACCCTCCAACACGCATTTAGATGCTGTGCTATGCGAGTTTATTGCCTTAATTGCTGCTTGACTGTCAGTATAAAAGTTAGCACGATTGCAGCTTGGGCTATTTTCTTCCAGGGTTTCTACTGGTTGGTTGAAAAATAGACCATTAATTAGCATAAAAACATTGCCAAATTTGAAAAAATCCTGACATTTTCTAAGAAATATTTTCGAAACAGTCCCTACACGGCTCCGAGATACTCCCAAAATTGTTAGAAAAACAATTACGAACCGAGTAGTCTCAAATTATCGCGAAGTGGTTCCAAGATAATCCCCACTTGGCCTCAAAATAGTACAAAAGTTATCTTAAAATAGTCACACAATGATCCCTAGAACAATTTTTAACTATCACATATTCCCTTAATAATCCCAAAGACATTTCCAAATTAGACCGAAAGAGTCCCAAATAGTGCCGATACGGGTCGAAGGTATATCCGAAAAATTATACAAAATAGGAACAGAAACTATACCGAAATTGCCCCCAAGGTTATGACGATGATCTCGAAATCATCACGAGTAGTCTCGAAACCAATTCCGAAATTACTCGAAAACGATCTGCAGTGATCGCGACAGGTGCGGAGAGCGCTCCGAAGCAGGTCACTGGCAGCCGGGAAAGCTCCCGGCGGGTCAAAAGGGCTGATCAGACGGATCAGCGCAGGGGTTTGGTTTCAAACCCCGTAGGTACGGGTAGTTCGGGTAGTGGAGGGGTGTCGAAACCGACACCCACTGCAGGCCCATATGGGGCTGTCACAGGGAAAGGTAGAGGTCCAGCGAATGCGACGGACCAGCCCAGTACCAGTAAGGAAGCCCTGTCGCGAGTTTTCCCAACGGGAGCCCTGGGGTCGAAGCCTGCCACGAAAGGTAGGCGAGACGCGCCGTGTAGGAAAGCTCTGGGTGATCGGCGCCTAGCTGAGAAGGGATGCAGCTCAGATTTCTGAGATGCATTCCCGGACGCTGGAGTGGGCCAGGAGCGTCGTAGCTTGCGACGACCACACACCGGTGTCGAACGATGCGGGTGAGCAGCAGGCTAGGAAGCGGCAAATGTCGGATGAGCGGAATGCCTCAACGACAAAAAGGGCCCGAGGAGGTGGGAACGCTATTGCGTTACCGAAATCGCTAAAGGAGCGGGCTCCACCCTCGGGGTCCTGGATAGGAGTAGGGAGGATGGTGCCATCTCCCGAGAGGAGTGGCCGTGGGTCGCCAGCGCCATATCAGCGGCCTATATGACCGCAGATCCACGGAAAGCAAATAGAGTGGTCCCTAGAACACAAAGAGTATGGTCTGAGTGCCTTTCTAGACATCGAGGGGGCTTTTAACTATGTCTTACCGGGGGCAATCGAAAGAGCTCTGGTGGATTTAGGAGTCGAAGCGGCTCTGGTTGAATTTATTAGCAAACTTCTATGCGGCAGAATTGTCGCAGCGGAGTGGGGAGGGGCCATAATTAAGAGGAAGGTGTACAGGGGCACGCCACAGGGAGGTGTCTTATCTCCTCTGCTCTGGGTTGTGGTAATCAACGAGCTTCTTGTGGAGCTGGAAGCCAATGGTTGTCGGGTGGTTGCCTATACAGATGACCTCGCTATCCTAGTCAGAGGCAAATTTCTGGGCACCCTGCGCGATGTTCTGCAGGGCTACCTGGCTACTGTGGCTAGGTGAGCTGAGTCATGTGGATTGGCGGTCAACCCGGGAAAAACAGAATTGGTTCGTTTTACAAGGAGATATAAGATACCCGACTTCAGAACTCCTTCGATTTGAGGCGTACCGTTGGTGACAGGGTTAAATATTTGGGAATTGTTCTTGACAAGAAGCTGTCCTGGAGGCCCAATGTGAAAGATAGGGCCAGGAAGGGCGCGGTTGCCTTGTACTGCTGCAGGGGTACTATCGGAAAGAGGTGGGGGCTCTCGCCAGGAGTAGTACACTGGCTTTATGAGATGGTGGTCAAACCGATTCTGCTCTATCGGGTGCTGGTCTGGTGGAAAGCACTGGACACGGCGAGCACCTCCAAAATGTTAGTGTCAGTGCAACGGACCGCGCTCTGAGAACAACACCTACCTTGGCACTGAATGTCATGCTGAATATACATCCAGTATATATTGCGGGAAAGGCAGCCGCGGCCCGGTCGTTGGTCAGGCTTCGTGATATGGGTTATATGCTTACTAGTTTCGACTTTATCCCGGACAGGACGGACTATTGCATGCCGATAGCCGCTCCCTATGCAACCTTCACCCCAGTCATTCACCCGAGGGAGGAGTGGGGAAGAGGAATTATCTGGGGCAAGGGACCGGTTAACTTGTTCACGGATATCGAAGTTGGACGGAAAGGTTGGAGGGGGGGAGAGGGTTTTTGTCCAGAGCTAAATGTAAGCCGCAAGTTTAAGTTGGCTGATCACTGCAGTGTATTCCAAGCGGAAGTTGCTGCGATTAAGGATGCGGTGGATGAAATGCTATCCAGCGCTACTACGGTTAGGGAATTTAACATCTAATATGAGAGCCAAGCGGCTATAAAGGCCTTGAGCTCAACTACAGGCGATCGAGATTGGTCTGGGAGTGCCTGACCTCACTTGCGATTGCATCGAATTATTTTACAATTAAGATTATCTATGTCCCGCGCCATAGTGATATTCCGGGTAACTGTCAAGCGGATCTCTAAGCCCGAATCGGTACAACTGAACCGGATGAAGATGGCTGTAGGGATTTCAGGATTCCGCTAGCCGCCTGTCGATTGCTCCTCCATAGCTGGACCTCGAGTCCGCTCAGCAAACGTTGGGCGGACACTACGTCTTGCAGGGTTGGGCCGAAAGTGGATGGCAGGAGGTCTGCCGAAATAATTGGGTTCACTAAGGCTCCCTTATCAATGGTCATTGGGGTTTTGACAGGGCACTGTCCCATAGGTATCCATGCGGTACGTCCCAATATATTGGAAACTCCAACCTGCTGCAACTGTATGGAGGATAATGAGGTGGAATCACCAAATCACTTTTTGCTTGATTGCCCAGCTTTTGCCAGAACTAGGCGACTCACTTGGATCTCCCGAGGAGCTATCCAAGGTTGAGATCAGGATCATTCGGAACTTTATCGTTGCTACACATCGATTCTCTAAGTACTTATATCTACGTAACCGTTATTTTAGTTTATTATATGGGTATGGGTTGTCCAAGTGAGCTTCCCCTATCAGGGAAGCTTCCACCCAACCTAACCTAACCTATCTGCAGTGAGACCACAACTATGTCGATATGATCACGAAATATTTCTTTATATTTATATATTATAATTATTCTATACATATAAAAACAATTTCGCCCGAACATGCACTTCTAAAACAATGTTCCTCGAGTGAACAAGAAGGGAGGGGGGTGTTGTTACTCACAAGCTTTTCAAAAATTACTCAGGCTTACATATGTACATACTTGGACATCACCTCATCCAATTACAGAACATAACTTTGGCAAACAAAGCTATACGAGCAAAGATAAGTAAAATAATGGAAAAGGTATTTCAATATTACCTCCATTTTCAAAAAATTCATAGCATCATCCACATAAGATTCATATGGTATTTCAGTACAATTATCCATTTCTTTTTCTTCCTGCATACTACCCGGAAAATGTGAGCATAAATGTTTGAAAGCGGCGAATGGTTCAAAGAATATACGTCCACAGAGAGTACACTTAATAACTACGCGTAATCCATTCACACTTTGCAGTGAGCTGCCTTGTGTAGCTGTCATTTTGCCACCAGAAGAACCGCCTGGCGTTGGTATAAGATCCATTGCATGCTTCTCCATATGACGTAACAAACCGGAGGCATGCACAAATTTACGTTCACATAGCGTACATTCATGAGGTCCATCTTGTTTTTTATTGGAAGCATTCGTCGACGAATTAGAGCCAGTGGATATATTTGAGGTGTTACTAACATTATTACTATTCGTTGAATTGGTATTACTATTAATCAAAGCATTCACATCATATTTGAGTTCGTCTTTTAGAAAGCGTCGTATACGTATTTGATTTTCGCGCAATAAACGTATACATGCCGGTTCTACCGGTAATAAAGGTTCCTCTTTGATAATTGGAGGTTTACTATTGGGCGTAGATGTTATAGGAGGAATGATTAAATTGTGATGTTCATCATAATCACAAATATGACTTTGAAACGAGATTAAGTCAAAGAGACAGCTACAATTGGAACATTTCACTATGCGATAGGGAGTCGCCGCCATGGGCATTTCCGGTGGTATGTAAAGCTTCGTATCTAATGTGAAATATGAATGTCTATAGGATCACAGAACAGTAAGGATGCATGCTTACCAAGTTGATTACCCTGCGGTTGTGATTCAAGAAATTTCAAAAGCTTCAACTCTTCTTCCGTTGCATCAAATGTTGAAGTCGTTGTTGTGGTATTTTTTACAGTTTCATTAACTAATGCAGTGGTGTCACCAACTTGTGCGGGAAAAGGTGTTAAAGGCACCGTGCCTACTAAATCTAGAAGCGCTGCATCGCTACCTCGGCCAGCAATGTTGCTCAAATCCAAAACATCGCTCACATCGAATGGCGGCATATTTGTTTGTGCAGGCATTTTAAATACTGAATCAAAATTTGTGTCTATTCTTGATTTAGTCAAATCTTGCGGTTCCTCTTCCGTTGCGCAATTAAGACTCCCCGATGGAAACACAAATGTCCCAGTCGCATCGGTCATGGACTTATCCCTGTAATCAGAATTGAATTCTTTTAGCTGTGCGAATAGCTGTTCGGATAGCCATGCATCCGAGTTAGTAAATTCCTCTTCGCTTGTGTTCATCATATTAAAAATATTTTATTTATTTAAAATATTGAAATATTTGAGGAGGTTTTGTAGAGTCCGCGGGTTTCTTGATATTTTGTGCGTTTTTCGAGAAAATATGGCGTCTTGACAACTAAAGCTAGGCTACTTTGTGAAATTCTTTTGTTAACTTTTCATTGAGTTGCCAAAAAACAATGTGTTGAGAAGAAATATTTTGTTATTTTCATTAAAATAATCCATTTTGACAATTTGAAGATGGTAATGTAAACAAATACTTAATTTTTACTAATTTATGTGTTAATTTAAATTTTTCGTTCAACGGTATTAATTGTATTTCGAAAAATTTTGCAGGACTATAAAACATAAGGCTGTGCCCACATTATATCTAACGCAAAACAGAATTGAGGCGATGCTGTCAGTAATGGATCACGATCCATTTTGACAGCTTTCAAAATTTCTAGAAATTTTGAGATCCGGACCACGATCTATCAATATTTCCACCAGGATTTCGTGCTGAACATTTAGCATGCTCCGGATCGTAAAATATCTAGAAATTTTGAAATACATCAAAATGGATCGTGATACAGTACTGACAGCATCGCCTCATCTTGTGAAATTTGCCAACATACAAATGCAACAACAATGTGATCCAATTTGTTGTTGCATTTGCATATTAAATTTTTTTGGGCATCTGGATCACAGTCCATTGGATCGCGGAGTTTGTTGCTTAGAATCAGTGTTGAGTAACACAAAACTCAAGCCACCACAAAACAAAATGCCAAATCTTTAGTTAAAATCTTGCCTAAATTAAAAATGGGATTTAAAATTTTGGTCTGTCATAGACATATTAACCACAGTTTCAGCTAAACCAAGCATGAAAAAAAGGTATTGATTGGCGCTATGAAGAAATTTTAAAAGTTCACGATGTTCCTTACAACCGTGGTTACTTGACTCCACGTATAAAAAATGGTAATTTTTACTCGACAAAAACTCTCAAAATAGCACAAACATTTTCAAAGGAGTACCTGAAAACACATTTTGATCATAATCCGGTGGCGGATAGGGTTTAACCATATAGCGGCTACTTGTACACTTAAACAGAGGTGTAGTAAATACAGCGGGGAACATAAAGTCGAAGACTGTACAGAGTGTAACCCTAAATAAATGTGGTAATTGCATAGATACCAATACTCGGTTAGGTTTAAATATTAATACAGAACACAACATCACGAGTCATGAATGCCCAGTTTATTTAAGGAAACTTAAGCTGGAAAGACAACGCGTGGGCTTTTAACCACCAAAACTAGCTGATCGGGGGATAAAAGCTTTTAACTTACAGTGCATTTACCTAAATATTTGTAGTTTTCTAGCCAACAAAGCTGAACTCGAAAGAATTATAGAAGAGTTAGATCCGGACATCGTTCTATGTTCAGAAGCATGTATAACACCGGAGTTTAGTGATGTGGAAATAAGCATTCCTTATTATACAGTGGTTCGTTGCGATTCTCATAGCAGACACACAGGAGGTGTAGTCTTACTCTTAAAAAAAGGTATCGAGTACAAAGTCAGGTATAATAGATCTATTGATTTAAATGTTTGGTGTGCTATAATTAAATTAAAAAGTTCGATATTAAATGGCAAATAGGTGTGTTGTACCATTTTCCAAGCTATAGTGATATCGATTTTTTAAATCACTTAGAAGCTATACTTTCTGAGGAACTGGAGAGTGGTACAAACTCCTTGTTAATTTGAGGATTTTAACATTAACATGTTTGTTAATACCGCAACGAGTTCTAAGATCAATGAGATATTTTCACGAAGCGCGATGAGGCAAATGGTAAATTTCAATACAAGGATTGTTGAGAGGTCCCAAACGCGAATAGATCCATTATATGCAATTGCTGATGCACTGTCCTGTACTAATCTTGAAAACCACAGAATTTCTGATCAGGAAATTAATGTGGAAACACCTTAAGCAAGCAGTAAACTTAACTGAGGTGCGAGACAATATTCTGAAAAGGATTGTAAATTGTATAGCATATGAAACACCCGAAGATATAGCTCAAACAATGAATTCCTTCTTTGTTGATAGTATTATTGACATAAATCGAGAAATCGAAACTTTTGATAGTGGCGACAGTGTGCAATACACGGTTAGCACATGTCTGAAATTCCAATAAGTTACAGTTGATGATGTCATATTGGTAGCTAAAAGGTTAAAAAATAAAATCGGAGGAAAAAATTTACTATCAGAAGGAGTAATTTAGGATTCGGTGTCATACATGGGACATTTCTACGCGGATATCATAAATAAATCATTAGTAGAGGGAATAGTGCCCGACGCATTGAAAATATCAACAATAGCGCCAATAAAGAAGATCTTAGACCGATCAACACGTTGCCGAATATCGAAAAAATTTAAGAAACAGTAGTAAAAATCAGCTCATAAGTTACTTGGAAATAAATAAAATAATAATTAAAGAACAATCCGGTTTCAGAGAAGGCCAATCTTTTGAAACGGCTTTAAATTATGTAATATCGAGTTGGAAAGAAGAACTAAATCAAAAGAAAAGTATACTTAAAAAGAGCATTTGAAACTATAGACAGAAATATAATGATTAAAAAATTAGAAAAAAATGGAATTACGGGCAACGAGCTGCAGTGGTTTCAGAGCTTTTTAGGTAACCGAAGACAAAAAACATCCATTGAGTCGGTTGTCTCGGATGAGGTATTGACAGGAATTGGATTGCCACAAGGATCGGTTTTGGCACCGGTCCTATTTAACATGTATATAAATGATATATCTTCGGCGCTAAAACATAGTAAAATAAGGCTGTTTGCAGATGACGCATTGCTCGAAGTAAGTGAAATTGATATCATGTTAGCTAGGAGCAAAATGCAGGAAGACTTGAACTCCCTATACAGGTGGCTTTGTAACAACAAGCTTAAACTTAATGTTAATAAAACCCATTTTATGGTCATATCTAGAGCGATGAATAAGGAATCGTATAATATCGAACTAAAAATAATGAACTCAAACATTAACGAAGTTAAAACTTTCAAGTACTTAGGGGTTCAGATTGATAATAAATTAAAATTTAATTGTCAAAATGGGCAAGAAAATTGGTGTTTGGAAGAGGTCATGCAAATTTATCAGTAGAAAATACAAACTGAAAGTGTATAAATCCATCATAGAGCCGCATTTCATATACTGTCCTTTATTCCATAATATTCTTTATGGCCAATGAAAATCAGGTAGATAAGCTACAAGTTATGCGAAATAAAGCTATGAGATTTATATTAAACATGAGGTATAATACTCCCATTAATATCATATAGAATAACTAAACTGGTTGAGTATAAAACAGCTTATATTCTAACACAGTATGAAATTTGTATTTAATATTAAGCATGGTAAATTACCAACATACCTCAGCGAAAATCTTATATATGTAAATGATGCACATTCATACTAATCTAGATTACCTCTTTTCAAAACAGAAGTGGACAAGCAAAATATATTTTATAAGGGCCTGAAATATTTCAATGAACTTCCTAATCACATAAAAAGTAGCAATAACTTCAATACTTTAAAAAAAATTATTGGAGCATTGTAAAACACTTCCAATCAGATAAAGTTTTTATTTTTTTTTACATGATATATCCAATACTGGAGCGCGAAAAGGGAATGGTAATATTGGTAGCAGCAAAATACAATGCACCCGGCCCTAAGGAAAAGAAAATCAGTCGCCACCTTTAACTCCAGACAGTTCCAACAACTAATTTCGCTGGAATTCGGTATTTTCAGCCTATATTTATTCTTGCTGATCGGAATCACTCGCATTCCGACAGCATTAATATAACAATAAAACTATATGATGTGTAACGAAAATAAGGTTAAACAAAAGTTGGAGCAGGGGGGATTGGAAACACGTCCTTTTCAACCTCCCATTATATTTTGAGCTGTGCTGATCGGAATCTTCCTGCATTCCGACAGCGTCTTTACTAAATAAAGTTGAGGGGTGATTGTATACACGTTATTTTCAATTTCCAACATCCAAAGACATGTTTAGCTGTGTTGATCGGAGACCAATACATCCCGACAGCTTAAAATACAAATATAATTGAAAAATATAAGTTCCAAATTTTGTTGCCTTAAGCTGGGAGTCCTGGAGGATTGGAAACGCGTCCTTTCCAACCTTCCTTAAAAGAGTGGCTCCCAGACTCGTCCGTTTGTCACGCCAGTAAATATGCTGATCGGAATCAAATGGCATTCCAACAGCATATTCAATAGAAATAAGTGATTATAATAATGAATTGTGCTTAGTAGTTTAAGTTTTAGGCCTAAACGGCCGTAATAATAAATAAATAAAATTAAATTAAATGAAATTAAAAATTAAATTAAATAATTATCATTCAGTTCTATTATAAAAGTTATTAGCAAACGTTTTGTAAAAATTCGCTGTTTTTTATCAGCCGTCAATTTAAAATTGAGTGCACAATTTTTTAATTGAACATGAACATACTTATTTAAAGAAACTTTACTTAATTTCGTTCTTAAAAAATTATTTAAATCTCGCCACATATACGAATAAGTAGTTAAAGCGGATTTGGGCTCCTTAAAGCAAAGGAAGCAACAAGGTTATCCACTCGTACACTCGTTGTTTGCATTAAGACAGATGTGACGGCCAAAATGATGCAAACCTTAAATGTTAGGAGGCCCTAACCGTTAAAGCCATTTAATTTAATATACGCGAAACCTGTTACGGTCTGCTGTTATGGTCTACGGTTACGGTCCACTTGGGAGCGTTTTCGTGCGAACACACCTAGTGACTGCCCTGCGAAAACGCTCGCGTCAATCCACGTCATTTGACTAGTCATTTTACAGTCATAGGTTATATTCATAGTCACATTTGCATGGGCGTGGGTAAGTTTTGTGACCAAATTTTTTGTAGGGTGGTATGGGGCGAAAGTTGCGATACAAAAGTATCGAAAAACAAGAAAGAAAGACCGGCGATCACTAGCGAAAAAATGCCACGAGTTTCCGGTATGAAAAGTAAGAAGAAGGCGTAAAATTTTTAAAGAACGAAAAAAGAAAGGTTAGCCATGCTTTTCCGGGCTTAAAAAACGAAGAAGACAAGGAAACAATAAATTGTAAAGAGGAAAGCTGATTCACCAAAAAAAAGGAAGAGAAGCGACATATAAAGCCGACAGTAGTGAAAACCACCAATGCGGAATTGTAAGGTGCTCCTATTAATTGCACACTGCTTGCTGTTTAACTGAGTCCCACGTACTTATCAACCAACTACCCGGTCAGCACCCTGGCACAATAATTTTCGTGAATAGTTTTACGCCTTCTAATTGTGGCGAAGCTTTTAACTAGTATTGAACAGTGGGGAATCTTCGTTTTTGCAATTTCCTGCGGACCCAAAAAGAACTGTTAAGAAACATTTAACGAATCTTGCTGATACGACAGCACCGACAAGTCCGAATTCACATTCCAATTTCATAATAGTACCAGCACAAGCGAAATTGCTGGAAGACTCTTAAACCAAGACCTCCGCCTCCAGGGCCAGCGGTACGCTCGATTCGAAAATACGGTATATGAATTGGTGCTCTTAACTCTATTGACCCGTCGGATACGTGCAATGTAAAACCAGTTCTGTAATCTTGCGAGTAAGAAACATTGTTCTGTAAAGCTTGTGAAAAGTCAATACAGTCAAGAAATCGAAAACCAAAATTATAAAAGTTCGAGTTCTGCGAATTATTTTATTCAAGTCCAGTTGCAGAATGGTGTCGCCTGTATATATATAGTAATTTACATATTTAAATGTGCCACTTTGAAACATAATTTTTTCATCCAAATCAAGTTACAGAATAGTGTCACCAGTATATATAGTACTATACATATTTGAATATGTCACTCTGAACCATATTTTTTTTATATATATATACATGTGAAAGCCATGTGAATGGGTAATGCATTACACATTAGCGACATATGCCTTTCCGCGAGAAATTAGAATCTAGTCGCAACAAGGGATAGAGGATGTATGTCTTTGTGATCAGGAACCAATAAACTCGTTCTATAATTTTTTTTGAAATATTTTTTTTACTGCTCCACTATACTGTTGCGACTGAAACGTTACCTAAAAATTCATAAACTGCATGATCTCTATATGATCACACGGCACAAGTTGGTATGTACCAACTAAGACTAAAGCTATAAAAGCTTATTAAATTGTTACTAGAGTTTTGCCGACATATCTATTGGTGTGGGATTCAAATTTCCATAGACTTGAAATAAGACAAATAAAAATGAATTTAATGCAATTGTACTTGCAAAAAGATAAAGTATGTATTACATTCAGAACATAGAACATTGGTATGCAATTTAAATGCAATCATAGAAGTTCCAGATAATATTCTAAGATTAGGTTAGACCACTAAAATTTGTAAGTTGTACCTAAACATTTAGTTAAGAAGTTTCGCATTCCAAGGGGTTGGGTTCCTTTTATTTTCCTTCCACTTGCGCTTCAGTAACCCTTACTTCTAATTTTGCTACCTTGTTGGTTTAGTTTGAATTTATAAGCGTTTTGAGTCGGTCTCTGCGCTTCTGTCAGTTTTTCTTGAATTTGACAGCTTTTAGTTTTGATAGGCATGATATAATATTTTTTTCTGTTTATGGCGCAGGAACAGTAAGGTTGACAATGACCCGCCCCAGCCGACAGTGACCAGCCACTGTGCACCACAACATCATGCCGACCGCCTTCCTTACTGCTTCCATCAAAGATGCGATTCCATAACAAACCGAATAGGGATATCTCTAACCTCGATACTAATAAGTATGTAGGGCATTCAATAATAATCAAGTTAAATCAAATTTAGGTTTGTCTTCGCAAAGTTAGCATAAATAAAGGGAGTTTAGTATAGTTTTCCATAAGAAAGAAGTGACCTAGAATGTTGAGCCATTGTACATGGACCTGCAAAGTGTAAGTCCCTTTTACATTAGAAAATCATTGAACTCAAGTCGATCATGACATAGACTAAGAGGGTGATAAAGGGGGGAACTAGTTCAGCAGCGCCCATACCAATTTTTGTTGCTAATTCTTGTTGTATTCCATGTTTTATTTCACGCTTTCTTTTAAGAGGAATTGGCAAATGTAAAGGGGAATAGAAGACACAAAAGGAAATGCCAGCAGAATTGGATTCAAGAATTCTGTAATGACATTCAATAATTAGAAGTCGGAAACAAGAAATTGTTCTTTTATTAATAAACGTTCACAAAAAACAGAATAATTACCCTCAAACGGCTGCGAAACTGGTGAAAATTCTATCAGCCCAAAGCGCCTTTTTAGTGAATTCTTTTCTGCGTACAACAATATCACTACAATTACATCAACCACATGAAAGTCTTAAACAAATTTTTTACAAAAATTTCTTGACAGAGTAAAAGTATTGCTTCGCCGCCTTCGGATTATTGAAATTAAAACGCGTCATTTGGCGCCTCTCCCGAAATTTTTTGACATGTATTAAAAATCGACGCCTGTGGTAAATAATTCCTTCCTTTGAATATTTATTTCTAAATTTAATGCCAAAATCAGTATAGGATGCTACTTTTTCCTCAAAAGATACTAAATTATCTATGAATGCGGAATAGTCTTAATTAAAGATTTCGCATATGTGAAGCCAAGTAACCATCGCACATTTTAAGATTGTGTAATTTTCGTCACTAACATTAATACGCATTCTAGGTATAATAAATTAGCTCCTGGCGTATATTTGCCTCTCGGGGAAGCCTTTTTTCACTTTCATTTAAGTTCATCGCGTTTAAATAGCAAATAGTTTAATTTATCGCAAGTTTTGACAGCAGACTACCAACTTAAAACCTATTTTAAAAAACTAAAATCAGGCTCATGTCATTTTAAATTTAAAATACTTTTTTTAGAGATAAAAGTGTTTAAGTGGACTATAACAGCCTTAAAATGATATTTAATTTAGAACCATGTTTAAACCAATAAAACTCTATTTTTTCGACTTGATTACAGGCCTTTGTATTTATTTTGAGTGATTTTGAATTAAAAAAATTAGATTTTACATCATAATTTTACTTAAGCTTCCATGTTTAAACCAATAAAACTCTATTTTTTTCGACATGATTACAGGCCTTTGTATTTATTTTGAGTGATTTTGAATTAAAAAAATCAGATTTTACATCATAATTTTACTTAAGCTTCCAAGTAAATAAAGCTGGATATGTGTTTACAAAACAAACAAGCAAAATTAGCAGCGCTGCAGATAATACCTTTATGACACTACTTTATTTTTCATTGGATTCCAAGCTCAAAATACTCACGAAAGTTTTCTCATCCAACGGCAGGACCACTTCGCGACAATTGCCGTCATCCAGTGAGTTTTACAGCTCCGGCTAACGCTCAATTCTCACGGGAATGCTCTAGATCATTGAGAGACTTGAGAAGCAGATGTCGTAATATTTTCGCACGCGTGAAATGTGATAGGCAGATGTCGCAGCTGTTTTTCATTTAACTCATACGACGAAAGGATAAGCAGCGACATATATTTTTGAAAAAGTGGGTTTATTAAAGACAGCGTTGCCAAACTAAAGACAAGTAATTAACAAATTATCTGGATTACAAATTGAACCAGACTTCTATCTGGATTTATCTGGCTCAAATCGTTGTTGTCGCATTTACATGCAAAATTAATTATCTGGTTCAGGCTCTTTGCCACCGGATGATGGCTAATGTTGATCAAATAGGTAAAAAGTGTCGCGCCGCTTATTGTGCATGCACTTTTTTCACAACGCAAAACACATGTGTCGCTGCATGGTATCTAAAGCGACTTCCATGGTGTGGTAGTAGCGTGCTCCGCCTACCATACCGAAGGTTCTCGGTTTTGATCCAGGGCAAAGCAATATCAAAATTCAGAAAAAAACTTTTTTCAATTAAAAACAAGTTTTCCAAAGCGGGGTCGGCTGCGGAGCAAATAGAAGAATAAAAACTCTAAACTTTTTGTAGTGGAGCGTGAGCTTAATGCCTAACAGAGCAAATATGTAGCTCCGAATAGCATTTCGTTTGGCGGCCGCCGTGGTGTGATGGTAGCGTGCCCCGCCTACCACACCGAAGATCCTGGGTTCACGCCCCGGGTAGAGCAACATCAAAAATTTTAGAAACAACTAGAAGAAATTTTTCAACTAGAAGAATTTTTTTCTAAGCGGGGTCGCCCCTCGGCAGTAGTTGTGCAAACATTATGGCCCGGTTTCACCAACTCGACTTAACTTAGTTAAGTCATATTTTTTAATTTTTCTGTTTCACCACCAATGCTTAACTAAGTCGCAAATTAGCCTACCTGTCAGCTGGCTTATTCTCGACTTTCAACAGTGTTGCTGTAGTACAAATTTTGAGTCGAATTAAATGGCACTATTTATACTTATTTCATTATGCAAATATAGCAACCCCGCTATTGTTGACATCTGCAATTTCTTTGAAGTGGCTTATTTTATATATTATTGGTGGAAAAATTGTAAAAAATTTAATGGATCTTCGAGACTCTGGTGAAAGTGATTGCGACTTTGAAGCTCTGCAGGTAATCGTGCTTCGACGAAAAAGAAAAATTAAAGAGCGTCCTGACTTTTTTCTTTATTATGACGATGTTAACTTTCGCGAACGATTTCGTATGTGCAAAGATGCTGCTTGGTTTGTTTTTTATTTAATAAAAGACAAAATTTATCTTGGAGCACGGTAAGTTTACATCATATTTTATAAATGTTGCCCTAAATTACTTCTTCGTTTACAGCAACAACGCAATGCAGCCACATCAAATGTTTTTCATCGCACTCCGGTTCTATGCTTCAGGATCTTTTCAGCAAATTGTGGCAGACCTTTCCGGAGTTTTAAAAGCAAGTGCCTCACGTGCAATTACGCTAGTTTCCTACCATCTAGCATCCTTGCGACCAGATTTTGTGTTATTTCCTCAAACGGAACAGGAGAGCTTGGAAACGCAGGCTGCTTTTAAAGAAAAGGCAAATTTTCCGCGTGTAATTGGGGCAATGGACTGCAGCCATATTAAAATCAATTCCCCAGGTGAATATGCGTGAATAGTAATTGGTAAACAATATCTCTATATTAATTTATAAACTCTTCCCAAGGCAGCCGGTTCTGTCCGGCTTCATTTCATGTTGAGTCCGTCCCACAAATTGTCATTCTCCCAGCAGATCCTTGCAGCGGGGTAAAAGTTAAGTTGAGGGGTCGACTGCTAATACGCTACCAAAAATATCGAGAGAGGTATCAAAAGACGCGAATAATCTCGAAAATAATAATCCGAAGGCGGGAAATAAAAATTGTATCTCAGTTATCAGATATTTGCAGTGGAAGTGGGCGATTTCCATGTGGTTGTTGTAATATTGCGTACCCACAAAAAAAAATTGTGAACATAAGTGTTTTGCGAGGAAACCCCAAACTGATACCATCCGCATTTGATGCACGTATTGTTGGTTGCATCTGTGAGTGAAGAATAAATAGCACAAGAGAACAAAAACTATTTTTTAACATACTAAACATTTATTTTATATTATTTCCAGGCGAAGAAGATCAAACTTATGTGCAATGGATGTGGCTACAAAATGGTACATTAAAACGCTGCTAGTGCGGTCATTGGTTAAAATTGGTTGAGCTCCTGTCTAAACTTATTACTTTTAAATAAATGCAAATATATTTTTATTAAGAAAAAAGTAACCAAATAAATTCACAAAATTTAAATTTAAAACGAATATAATTGCTTACAAGTAAACAACAAATGGAATAGAAAACGTACATTTGACGAGAGCTGCTTTCAGTTTAGCCAACAAACAACTACTGGCATAATATTATTAATATAAATAATAATAATTTAATACTTTATAAACACTGTAATTAATTTATGTTGATTATATTTAGTGACTGCTTTCCAAGGCAGTCGGTTCTATGTACCGGAGCGACTCGGGATTTTTCCCGACCAAGGACTTTAATTTCAGTGTAACCCCATTTAATTTGTTGCGTCCCTCCCACAAATTGTCATCCTCCCAGCAGCTCCTTGCAGCGGGACTGCTCCATATTCTCTTGCTCCGGGAAGGTATCCATTTCAATCCGGGTTCGTCTCCTGACCCCGGTCCTGAGAAATGGTTTTGCTGCATCTGCCGGAAAAGAATATTTTTAGGACGTTCATACTCTGTTCAGTGTGTCTTGTGTAAGGGATGGTTGCATCGGACAGGTTGTTCTGGGCTTGATCCCAAAACCCGACGTCCACGTAACTTTTATAAATATTTTGTGGCTCCTTGCTGTTCACGTCCAAGGGCGTCCCGTAGTCTACGCCTAAGCGCCCCCCCCCCCCCCCCCCTACTACCTTCCAGCAGCCAAGCTGCTCAGCAAGCCACAACTAGTACCCGCTGCTGCTCGCGCCCAGCGGCGCCAACAACTCACCGTTTGCACCATTTGCCAGCACAGAATATATATGTTTGCGACATCGGCCCAAAGAAGCTCCTGCCTTGGGCGGTGCCACTTTCCTAGATGTTCTGCTCTCCGCGACGGCAACTCCCCGACGGGTTTCATTGCGTCATGTTGCCAGGTCGCAAACCCCAATCTACCGAGTACCCCAATGCTTGCCCAAGGACCCCCAGTCCCAGGGCCACAATAGCAGTTGCGTCCTGGCCTTCCTCAACCCAGCGGTAGTCACCCGTCACTTACTCCCAGAGTGGCGACGTCTCCCGCTATGCACTTCAGTATTCTGCAGTTAAACTGTAATGAACTAACTGGGAAGATCACAGAGATAGTCGATTTCATGAAGCGGCACAATATTCGCATTGCTGCGATTCAAGAGACTAAACTCACAGCAAGATCTGCATTGCAAACCTGTTCTGGGTATAATGTCCACAGAAAAGATCGCATGAGCGGAAGTGGAGGCGGCCTCGCGTTTATCATACACCACTCTTTGCAATATCTATATATATTATATTACATTATATATATATATATATATGTGATCCTGGCATCGACCGCAGGGACAATGTCTTAGAACGTCAAGGCCTATCTGTCCGGTCAGGCGATGCAAACCTAGAAATCATCACCATCTACATCTACCGCCCTAATATTAGCGCCCTACTCACTGGCAACAATCGCATTATCTTATGTGATTTCAATGCCCATCACGATCTATGGCGGGCGGACAGTAGGGGTGAGATGTTGGCGGATCAAATAGAAGAAACGACGTTCAGCACAATAAACGGAGACGCCCCCACACGTATGGTAGGAAGCTGTCACAGTTCGCCGAATATTTCAATCGTGAGCGCAGAACTCGTAAACTGACAGCCGATGGTAACATTGGCATCCGACCACCCGCCTATACTTATTTCGTCCGAGCAAACCGCCGACTTCCACGTTACAGATAAACGCACTTTCAAAAAATTTAAAAAAGGAAAGTGGGAGGAATACAATTCTTTTACATGCAACCTCTTTGCTGCCCTCCCTATCCCGACTGATGCCCGCCAAGGGGAGCGTGCTTTCCGCAAGGTCATTGAATCCGCCTCGGCACGTTTCATTCCCGCCGGGAGAATTCCCGAAATTCGGCCCCACTTCCCGGCGGAGGCCGCAAATTTAGCGAGAGAACGTGACCTTATAAGACAGCTCGACCCAGGCGACCCCCAAATAAGGGATATAAACCAACGCATCAGATTGCTTGTGGATGAACACAAGCGGGCGAAATGGGAGGAGCACCTAAGAGGTTGAGGTTGTGGATTTTATTTCCAATTAAAGGAAGTAAAACCAATTTAAAAATAATTACAGCAAAAGTAAACTTAAAACCGTGGTATATATTCGTCCGATATATTATTAATTTGAATATAATTGTTTGCACACTCTAAATAAACTAAGAATATTAGCCTATGGTATAACCAGTCAAGAGGTAACCACTATTACCATTCATATTTACTTCAGGATGTGTGCGATTGGGCAATATTTGATAGTAACGTAGCCAATTTCAAGTCAAATACAAATTTGTGACATTAGAGTTGGTTTTCAGCTCTACATACAAGTCCGTTAACAATTCCATGCTAAGACTGTACAACACTATTGGGCGTGAATGTTTTACAAAGCGTAATAAAGCTTGCACGATGTTACTTGGGTGTTCCTTTCCTGCTATGACAAGTGCATCGAACTTGACGCGCATTAACTCACATGCACGCCGGTTTTCTATCTGTAATTTCTACGCCGGCGCTGCTGCAACTGTTGCAGATGGGTTATTTGTTTCGCTATAATCGCCGGTGCTGTCGCTATTAGGAGACGCTGCTGTTGTTGTAACAGTGCTTGATGTTGCGCCCGAAGTTGCTGCAGAAAAAAAAGAGTTACGTTATTACGGCTAGCAAGGTTTTATTGTGCTGCAATGGCGAAAACCTGTCCGAGATTTTTGAGCATACAAATTTAGGTCTTCTGTAAACAAGACCAGAAGGGCTTTGGAGAATTCTCCAAGTGAGTTTTTGGCATTATTTTTATACAGATCAAGCCTGTCTAATCGATTATTCAATGTTACTTACCCACATCATCTTCGCTTAGTTTCTGCTTTTTACTGCTTGGCTCTCTTTCTTCAATGGGTGTACTTGGCTCAGTCGCGACCTCGGGCACCTGTTGATCCTTCCCTTGGTATTATTCTCGCAGCACCGAATATAAATTTATCGAGATACAACGTTGTAGTTGCTCTTGCATTGCTTGCTTCTGTGGCACATTACCTGGATGCATGTGCACAAGTGTCGCCTCAGTGTTAGCGCCAATTGAATTCAGAGAGCTTGCAGGTAGCAGACCACTTGTACCACTCTCATACATTAAATAACTACCAAAACCACTTACACCCGCATATGAGATGTTATTATTTTTATTATAATTTTATTAAAAGTTGTGCAGCTGACAGCCGTAACTGACAATACTTCAAATGGATTGGGTTGCGTGAAATTAAAGAGTAGCAAAAAATACTACTATGTATAAAACAGTTGATAGGGTTGTTGTAGGTCAATTTCGTTAAGTAACTAAGTTGGTGAAACCGAAAAAAAACTAAGCCGCAAATCTGGACTAACTTAAGTCACAACTAAGTTTTAGCCTAAGTCGAGTTGGTGAAATCGGCCCTATGAGTTTATTTCTGCTATGAAAAGCTTCTCAGGGAAAATTCATCTGCTATGCAGCTGCTTCCGGAGTCACAATAGAGCATATGGTTTCCGTCCCGCTAATTTGTAGGAAAAAAGGAAATGAGCACGACGCAAATTGGAAGAAAAGCTCGACCCAAATGTTCTCGGTGGTCAAACGCGCTAAATATACTTTTTTTAAATCCTAAATGGAAACATTAATACCAACTAACAAGGTCTCCCATTCGTCGTATGCGCCTTGCTTTAAATTTTTATTGAAAACCATAAAAAAACTTAAAGTAAAGTTTGAAATAGTACGTTTTATGACTTTTTATTGCCATGTGTTTATGGATTTCCTTATGCAGCACTAGTCCTGCTCACCAAAATTTTGTTTGGACAGATCAAGTAGAAATTTTTTGAAAGTTATTTGAGAGATTGAACTGTCACTACGTGCGAGAAACGCCCATCTCCCGCCTACTAGAAATTCTGTACAGCTAATTTGAAAACTGACAGTGCCCGTCTAAAGAATACGGCCAACTTTGTATCTGCGCATGCGCGCGCCTACAAAACTATGTCCGATAATGCAAAAGGCACCACTTATGTGCACATAGGATTAATATTTTCACCCTTATCACGAAGTTCACACGGAAAAGTATTCGCCTACACTTTTTATGTTCGGGTGAACTTTTTCCGTCTATCGGCAAGCACGTAGGTTGGTATTGATTGAGAGCGAGGAGAATATAAATGTTTTAATCTCCCCTAGTTTAACAAATTTAAGCAAAAAGGATTGAGTAGTAAAACGTTGATTTTATTTTCTGACTCAATTATTTTCGTCTTCTCCTCTTTTTGATCAAACCGGAAAGAAGGCAGCTGTCCAAATCCGGCTGCAGGGTTGCTTTTCACAGGGTGACTTGTCTAATTAATATAATACATCAGAGTTGTTTCTTTTACTAACAGGGTACTTCATATATCTTAATATTCTAAACCATAGAGTGACTCGTGGTACTTCAACGTAATATGATCTTTAAAGCTCGGCCATCCTGATTAATTTGATTGGCCTCAATCAAGACGTGGTGTTTGGGCAGTGTGACCTATTTGCGATGAAGAGCGGGGATCATCCTCTGGAATTGGCGAAACCCACTTCCGAAGTTTTGTAGATTTAACAACACCATCATAGGTTAGATGCGTCAACTGACAATTTTCAATGTCCCTAATCACGTAACGATCATTCGGTAAAGACTTGCATATTATGTAAGGGCCACGATATTTCTGAATGAACTTTTTATTTGTTCCTACCGATGTGTCAAAATGTCTAATTACTACAAAGTCACCAACCGAATATTGTTTTGCTGGCACGCTATTTTTAAGAAAGTAATTTAGGTTGTATTCTTGCGACTTTTTAATCTTTTCCTTAGCACTTTCGCGCATTTTTACTAGATCTCTAGGACCATCGTTCGACCACTTATCTTCTAGGAATTCAGTCAACTCGTTCACCACACAGCCACGTTGGCTCACACCAAACAGCAATTCGCTAGGAGTATATCTAGTTGTGCTGCGAACAGTGTTGTTGATGGCATACTCCACCTGCGAGAGTTTAGTAACCCAACCACTATGCTCAGCAGGCTCAGTGAGTTTGCTTAGCATCGCCTTAAGTATTCGGTTGACTCTTTCGACCTGACCGTTCACTTGCGGAGAAGCTACTGCGACCTTCACATGACCTCTGCTAGGCTTTAAAAGGAAATTATCAAAATCTAAGGAAGTAAAGCATGTCCCTTGGTCCGTAATAATTCGCCGTGGGCGACTATAGTAGGAAAAGTATTTTTGTAAAGCACAGCAGACTTCTTTCGTACTAGTAGAATTAACAGGGTACAACCTTACATACTTAGTAAATGCATCGATAGCTACTAGTATATGCTTACGTTTTGACTTAATAGCTGGTAGAGGGCCCAAGTGGTCTAAGTGAATGGTATCGAATGGTATTGGTGACTTCGGAATGTTGAAAAGATTGTGTTCCTTAGATCGGGCGGGTGCCGATAATATAATACACTTTATGCAGTTTTGAATAAAGCGGGAAATTGTGTCCCTCATTTTATCAAACCAGAAATGTTTTCGTATTTGATCGTAACATTTACCTACACCCAAGTGACCAATTTTCTCATGTACCATTCGGATTATATTATTTTGCATCCCCAACGGTACGCATAATAATAATTTTTGGTCGATTCGACGAAATACCAGGCTATCCACCAGTTCATAGCCCGCTACCTCCTCCTTTTCCAATTTTATTTCCAACTTTTCAATTCGGCGTCCCTACTTTGGGTAGCTTGGACCTGAAAATCTAAATCGTCGGGATCCACGGCAGCGACAAGATTGCATTTGGCGTTACCCGGAGGCTCATCCAAAGATTCTCTTAACATATTAGCTTCTACTAGGCTCGGTCTCGGTAATATATAATCCTCTCAACAAACATACTATCCTCCGAATCTACATCGAACAAGCCTCTATTTTCCGATGTACCCTCGGCGCAAGTTTCTCCATCCTCCAAAGGTAACGACTTAATGCATGAGTAAGGTTCACTTCCTTCCGATGCTGAATAGTGTAACTGAAATATTCGAGTTCTAGTGCCCATCGAGCTATTCGCAGGTTAACCTGCTTTTTGTTGAGGGTCATCGTGAGTGAATTGCAATCCGTTATGATTTTAAACTGTATTCCTTCTAGATAAATTCTAAATCTTTTAAGGGCATATATGATAGATAATGTTTCTAATTCAAAACTATGGTACTTGGACTCGGCTGCTGAAGTTGTTTTTGAAAAATAGGCAATTGGATGAAATTTCTTATCGTCCTGCTTATGCAAAAGGACAGGACCTAATTCATGGCTACTAGCGTCGCAATGCAGCTCTGTTTCACGCGTTGGGTCATATATGGCTATCACTGGGGATTCAATTAACCGACTTCTTAACTCTTTGAAAGCGTTCAGGCAATCATCCGTAAAATCAAATTTCGCATCCTTGCGCAACAGATTTAACAGCGGTTTAGCAATTTTTGAAAAGGACGGAACACATTTTCGGAAGAAATAATCCTATACAGGAGCGGAGCTCCTTTTGATTCCTTGGAATCGGATAATTAGCTATTGCGCGTACGTGAGCATCATCATCATCATCATCATCATCATCCTCCTCAACTCCTATTGGAGCATAGGGCCTCGACCACCGACTTAAATCTTATTCTGTTAGGTGCAGTTCTTGTGATGTCATTCCACGTATATCCTGCGTCTTCCAGTTCTTTATCCACAGTTCTGCGCCAAGTTTTCGCAGGTGCACCAGGTCGTCGGCTTCCTTGTGGATTCCATCGCAATGCTTGTCTGGCTATATTTACTGGAGGTCTTCTGAGAGTGTGACCAATCCACGACCATTTACGCTTGGTTATTTCTGTGGCAGCCTTAGGTTGATTTGTTCTAGACCATAAGTCGTCATTTGAAATTCTTTCCGGCCATCGAATTTTCAGGATTCGGCGCAGACATTTATTAATAAAAACTTGTAGACGTTTCTGAATTGAAGTTGAGCTTTTCCACGTCTCGCAAGCATAAAACAGTACTGATTTAACATTCGAATTAAACAGTCGAAGCTTCGTTTTTAAAGATATTTGGCTGGACCTCCACACGCTTGCCAGTTGCCCAAAAACCATTCTTGCTTTGTTTATGCGAGACTGAACGTCCTCATCTGCACCGCTCTTATTTGAGACAATACTACCAAGATAAACAACGGACTCTACACCTTCGATTTCATTTTCGTCAACCGTAAGCATCAATGGCCTTGATGAAATACTATAGGCGCATCTTATGACTTTGGTTTTCGCTGTATTGATGCTTAGTCCGGCCTCCTTTGCATGTGTGTTGACAGCTTCTAAATTGTGTTGAAGGTCAGTACTTCTGTGGCTTAGCAGACAGACATCGTCTGCATATTCTAAATCCCCTAGCTGAGTGAAAGGCGTCCACTGTACACCGTGTCCACCATTTTCTGCGTTCCTCATAATCTCGTCTAATGCCAAGATAAACAAGAGCGGCGAGAGTATGCATCCCTGTCGCACCCCGCTTTTAATTTCGAAGGGTTCTGAGAGGCACCCATCGTGACTGACCCGGCACTTAAATTCGGCATACATTGCCTTTATAATGTTGATTATTTTATTGGGCATCCCTCGTTTTCGTAGTATTTCCCAAATATATTTCCTGTCGAGACTATCAAAAGCCTTTTTAAAGTCGATAAAAAGTAAATAAGCTGATGTTCTGTATTCACAGCATTGTTCAACAATGATTCGGACGGTATTTATTAGATCAACACAGGATCGGTTTTGTCTAAAGCCAAACGTGAGCATCAGAGGGTTTTATTCCCGAAGGAGTGACTACGTATCCTAAGTATTCTATTTTGTTGTATCCAAACCTGCATTTCTTTAGTTTAAGTTCAAAATTCCTTTCATATATTCTCCTTAGCACCTCACCTAATACTTGGCTTGGTTATCATACGTGGTTCCAGGCTCTGGATCAGGGACTGGTATCAGTCTTAGACCGGCCATAGTGACGAATTGTCACACGTGATTGGTTTTCACGTCCTGCACGAGGTGCCCCTGCTTCTACTGATAATGGCGGATCTAGAGAGGACAACTCGATAAAACCCGCACCCCTGAGTCATTGTGCCGAGCTCAGGGGAGGGAGGACGCTGTTAAGGGTCAAGATCGGTACTCAACGGTGACGAACTGGATTGTTAGGGACTTGATTTTGACTATGGATAGGAATTGATGACTTTGGGCTGGTAGGTGCAGTATTCTACCACCTTAGTAGGTCGGAGTGAAACCCTATCGAAATGGCTGGTAGGCTAATGCTGCACCTGCCCACGTCCCGTTAAAACCGTGGCGGGCCTCAAGGTACGTTCCGGCTCCGTCGCCGTTAAGTTGGTGGTGTAGGTGCGGTTGAAGATTTTCCCGCTTTGCGTCCGGTCTGGCTCTGAACGCATTACCCATAAAGTAATGCGTCAACCCTCGCGTGGCTTCCCTGCGCAGCATAGATAACCACGGGACCGTTGAGGGGCGACTACACAATCGGCTCCGGATAGCGGCCTTGAGGGGGGACTTCTTAGAATGGACACGAAGACGAACAAAAAGGAGGGTAGGAGTGACGGCGAAGGTCGTCATGGTGCGAGGGACGCGACGGGTGCGGAGAGTGCTCCGAAGCAGGTCGCCGCCAGCCGGGAAAGCTCCCGGCGTGTCAAAAGGGCTGATCAGACGGATCAGCGCAGGGGTTTGGTTTCAAACCCCGTAGGTACGGGTAGTTCGGGTAGTGGAGGGGTGTCGAAACCGACACCCAATGCAGGCCCATATGGGGTTGTGACAGGGAAAGGCAAAGGTCCGGCGAATGCGACGGACCAGCCCAGTACTAGTAAGGAAGCCCTGTCGCGAGGAGCTTTCCCAACGGGAGCCCTGGGGTCGAAGCCTGCCGGGAAAGGTAGGCAATCGACGCCGCGTAGGAAAGCTCTGGGTGATCGGCGCCTAGCTGAGAAGATCTTGGAGCGTTACGGCGGAAGGGATGCAGCTCAGATGTCTGAGAAGCATTCCCGGACGCTGGAGTGGGCCAGGAGCGTCGTAGCTTGCGACGACCACACACCGGTGTCGAACGATGCGGGTGAGCAGTAGGGTTTGGGGGCTATGAAGCGGCAAAGGTCGGATGAGCGGAATGCCTCAACGACAAAAAGGGCCCGAGGAGGTTGGGACGCAATTTCGTTTAGCGAAATCGCTAAACGAGCGGGCTCCATCACCCTCGGGGTCCTGGATAGGAGTAGGGAGGATGGTGCCATCTCCCGAGAGGAGTGGCCGTGGGTCGCCAGCGCCATATCAGCGGCCTATATGACCGCTGTTATGGAGAGCCCAGGTAGCGGCCATGCTTCGAATACTCGGGGTGGTATCATGGTTTTAGACTGATTACTTGTGCTGACGAGCACGGCCTGTATCTTTAAGAAAATAATTTCTTTGGTTGGGGAGGTCTGGAGGGGAGCCATACTCGAGGCCGTGGAACGGAGGGATCTCCCCCTTCGACCGAGGGCTCGGGTGTGGTTGCCTGCCGGGCCATCTCAGCCGGAGAAAATACTTGAATTAATGCGTTACTGCAACCCGAACCTTCCGACGCATAACTGGAGGGTCCTCAGAGTAGAGGAGGCTGTTGGGCCACGTCGGCAAGTGCTGATTCTGCTAAACGCAGAGTCCACCGGTCCTCTCTCTGACACGAGGGGGGTTATCTCCTATGGCCTCGAGCGTGTGGTTCTCAAAATCTACCACGCCGATTCCAGGGGAGATGGTTCCTCTCCCACAGAGACTGTTCGGGAGGTGGAGGCGTCCGCAGGGGAGCCAGTACCCATGGTTGTGGATGCTGACTCCGCTAATTTGGACAGCGAAAGCACTGTTGACGTCCCGTCAATAGCGGGATCTGTCATCAGTGCTAGTCGTCTTGCTGATAGGGCCGGGGAGGAGCTCCTAGCCTCCGAGGGCGAATCATCGATGGCGGGATCCGTCATCAGTGTAAGTCGTATGTTGGGGGGGAGGAGGATCTCCTAGTCTCCGAGGGCGAAGCCGCCAATGATGGGGTGCAGAAGAAGAAGGGTGGTGTTGATGGAAATCCGTCAAATCAATCTTCAGCATTCTAAGGCGGCTTCCGCAAACTTGTTGCTCTGTCTTGAGAAAGGCGGAGTGGATATAGTCCTTGTCCAGGAGCCGTGGCTGAGTAGTAACGGCGGAAAAATTTCTGGATTAAGGACGGGAAAATTCAACACCTTGGTGCATGGGGAGGCAGGTAGGCCTAGATCCTGTGTGCATATTAAAAAGGAATTTAAAGCTTTTATTCTCTCTAATTTCAGCAATGCTGACGTAACCACGGTCTGTCTCGAGCGAGGCAGTAACAAATTGTGGGTGGTCTCAGCGTATATGCCCCATGGGGACGTAACGGGACCACCGCCTGTGATACTGGGCGAAATCACCGCTGAAGCAAGGCGGAGAGGTGTTGGCGTAATCATAGGTGCCGATGCTAATGCACACCATACCATATGGGGGAGCTCGGATACGAACACCAGAGGTGAGTCTTTATTTACTTTTATTGTAGATGAGGGACTTTGTATATGTAATAGGGGGAATGACCCGACTTTTATTACTGCGGTAACGGAGGAGGTCCTGGACCTCACCCTGGTTAGCAGAGAACTGGAAGATCGGATATCTGGATGGAGGGTTCTCAACGAGCACTCTTTCTCTGATCACCGATATATTCAGTTCTCGGTGAATGAAGAACGTCCCGGTAAAATATCTTTTAGGAAACCTAAAAGTACCAACTGGGACTTGTATTGTAGGAAGTTGGGAGAGCTATTGCCTGAAGCGCCTATCGTTGGTTCGGACCTGTCCGAATCTGAAATAAACGGTCTGGTGGAAAACTTCACCTTGGCAAGCAATAGCGCCTTTCAACAGTCCTGCCCACTGAAAACTAATAGGGGGAAGGGCAAGCCGCCCTGGTGGTCTGATTCCCTTGACGACCTAAGGGCGTCCAGTAGGCGGCTCTTTAACAGAGCCAGGAGGAGAAAACTACCCTCGGACTGGGAGCTCTATAAGGTGAGTCTGGGGATTTATAAATATGAAATAAGGTTAGCCAAGCGAGATTCATGGCGAAGCTTCTGCGAAAACGTAGAGGGCTGCAATGAATCCGCGAGGCTTAGAAAAATACTCTCTAGGAATCCCGCCCCTCGGGGGTATCTGAGAGATGATGGTGGGGACTGGTCGATGAGTAGCGAGGAGTCCCTGAGACTTTTACTGGACAATCATTTTCCCGATGTCCCAGTTGCGCAGGGATCTTCGCTTGCGTGGTCGGCGGTTGTTGGCCATGCAGAAATGCCTGCCATCCCACTACGGTAAAGTCAAATATCCTGGGCTATAAATTCGTTCAAGCCCTATAAGTCACCCGGTCCGGATGGCATCATTCCTGCGCAACTTCAAAGGTCTTTAGGGATATCCTGCCGCTGGTTGGCCATCATCTACACTAACTGCATCAGGCTTAACTATATCCGTAAGTCGTGGCACACGGTTGGGGTCATCTTCATTCCGAAGGCCGGCAGGAGCTCTCATGTGTCACCTAAGGATTTCAGGCCAATCAGTCTCTCGTCGTTTCTTCTTAAGACGTTTGAGCGGCTGATTGACCTGTACCTACGAGAAAGGATACCTGGGGGGTTACTGTCGGCTTCACAGCATGCGTACTGCGAAGGCAGATCGACGGAAACGGCTCTCCATTCGATTTTAAAGCAAATAGAGGAGTCTCTAGAACATAAACAGTATGCTCTGGGTGCCTTTCTAGACATCGAGGGGGCTTTTAACAATGTCTTACCGGGGGCAATCGAAAGAGCTCTGGTGGGTTTAGGAGTCGAAGCGGCTCTGGTTGAATTTATTAGCAAACTTCTATGCGGCAGAATTGTCGCAGCGGAGTGGTGAGGAGCCATAATAAGGAGGAAGGTGTGCAGGGGCACGCCACAGGGGGGTGTCCTATCTCCTCTGCTCTGGGTTGTGGTAGTCAACGAGCTTCTTGTGGAGCTGGAAGCCAATGGTTGTCGGGTGGTTGCCTATGCAGATGACCTCGCTATCCTAGTCAGGGGCAAATTTCTGGGCACCCTGCGCGATGTTCTGCAGGGATACCTGGATACTGTAGCTAGGTGGGCTGAATCATGTGGATTAGCGGTCAACCCGGGAAAACAGAATTGGTTCTTTTTACAAGGAGATATAAGATACCCGACTTCAGAACTCCTTCGATTGGAGGGGTACCGTTGGTACTTACTGACAGGGTTAAATATTTGAGAATTGTTCTGGACAAGAAGCTGTCCTGGAGGCCCAATGTGGAAGATAGGGCCAGGAAGGCCGCGGTTGCCTTGTACTGCTGCAGGGGGGCTATCGGAAAGAGATGGGGGCTCGCGCCAGGAGTAGTACACTGGCTTTATGAGATGGTGGTCAAACCGATTCTGCTATATGGGGTGCTGGTATGGTGGAAAGCACTGGACACGGCGAGCACCTCCAAAATGCTAGTGTCAGTGCAACGGACGGCGCTTATCGGTATCAGTGGCGCTATGAGAACAACACCTACCTTGGCACTGAATGTCATGCTGAATATACATCCAGTAGATATTGCGGGAAAGGCAGCCGCGGCCCGGTCGTTGGTCAGGCTTCGTGATATGGGTTATATGCTTTCTGATTTCGGACACTCTATCCTTCTTACTAGTTTCGACTTTATCCCGGACAGGATGGACTATTGCATGCCGGTGGCCGCTCCCTATACAACCTTCACCCCAGTCATTCCCCCGAGGGAGGAGTGGAGAAGAGGAATTATCTGGGGAATGGGACCGGTTAACTTGTTCACGCATGGGTCGAAGTTGGACGGAAAGGTTGGCGGGGGGGTCTTTTGTCAAGAACTAAATGTAAGCCGCAAGTTTAAGTTGGCTGATCACTGCAGTGTATTCCAAGCGGAAGTTGCTGCGATTAAGGATGCGGTGGATGAAATGCTATCCAGCGCTAATACGGTTAGGGAATTTAACATCTACTCTGATAGCCAAGCGGCTATAAAGGCCTTGAGCTCAACTACAGTGCGATCGAGGGTGGTCTGGGAGTGCCTGACCTCACTTGCGATTGCATCGAATTATTTTACAATTAAGATTATCTGGGTCCCGGGCCATAGTGATATTCCGGGTAACTGTCAAGCGGTTCTCTTAGCCCGAATCGGTACAACTGAACCGGATGAAGATGGCTGTAGGGATTTCGGGATTCCGCTAGCCACCTGTGGATTGCTCTTCCATAGCTGGGCCTCGAATCAGCTCAGCAAACGTTGGGCGGACACTACGTCTTGTAGGATATCAAGATCTTTCTGGCCGAAAGTGGATGGCAGGAGGTCTGCTGAAATAATTGGGTTCACTAAGGCTCACCTATCAATGGTCATTGGGGTTTTGACAGGGCACTGTCCCATGGGTATCCATGCGGTACGTCTCAATATATTGGAAACTCCATCCTGCTGCAGCTGTATGGAGGATGATGAGGTGGAATCACCAAATCACTTTATGCTTGACTGCCCAGCTTTTGCTAGAACTAGGCGAAAGTATTTCGGTCGTGACTCACTTGGATCTCCTGAGGAGCTATCCAAGGTTGAGATCGGGAGCATTCGGAACTTTATCGTTGCTACCCAACGATCCTCTAAGTAGTTATATCTACGTCACCGTTAGTTTAGTTTATTATATGTGGTATCACAACGGACCGTCATGTTGTCCAAGTTAGCTTCCTCTATCAGGGAAGTTACCACCCAACCTAACCTAACCTAACCTCACCTACTGTAGTGATATGACATTCAAAATCCGCAGAGGCGATCAAAATATCATCAATGTACACTATAATCTCTTTTGAGTCGATCAAATCACGCAATGTATTATAAATAAACATTTGGAAATTAGCTGGGGCATTCTTCAACCCGAACGGCATTCGCAGATATTCAAACTGACCATATGGAATCACGAATGAAGTTAAAGGAATAGAATCCTCATCCATGGTCTGTTGATTAAACCCGTCTTTTAAATCCAATAAGGTAAACCATCTTTTCCCAGACAAGTATTCTATACAATCCTCAATTATGGGCAGCGGAAAATTATCGCGAACTGTTTTTTTATTAATAGCCCTATAGTCGACGCACATGCGCGTCTCACCATTCTTTTTTTTTACTAAAACTATGGCGGAAGCCTAAGGAGAGTTACTCGGCCGCATATCATTCCTATCCAACAAATCATTAGTAATAATTTCAACTTCGGCTCTGTGGTGGAACGATAATCTTCTAGAAAGACAGTAAAAAGGAGTATCATCTGTTAAACGGATCTTCATTTTATAATCATAGGGGTTTCTTTCGGTAACGGAAGGCGATAAGTACGAATTACTTACGACAGTCATTATCGCTTCTCGTTTTTGCTTATCTAACTCAGGTCCTAATTCTATATCAGATTCGGGTGCGAAATCAATGGCATTGAGATCGCGTGATGCATCAACGTATTCCCTATTGCTATCACCTCCTTTACTACTTTCAAGACCTACATTATTGTCATTTACCGAAGACGTATTAAGATCACTTTCAATAACTTCATCTCGGTTATTTTTATAGTCGCGCAAATTTTCACTCCAATCAACATCAAACGATTTAATTAACATCGAGTCAGAGACGCTACTTTTTATTTTAGAAGTAATATGACGTTTATTAGTTTTATTTTTAGAATAAAAACTTAAATTTGACAATTCATTTTTATTTTCAATACAGCGGCTCTCAAATTAAATTTCAGCCTGGTTATAAATTTTAATTAAATATATGTTGGAAATTTACATGAAATCTTGCCCAAGTCTCAGTGGTGTGTTTATTGTACCATCTGGGACTATTATTACTGGAATGTATTTTATTGTATTTCGGAATCGTATTGCACATAAGATTGTGCCAACCGAATAAATTCTTCGTTTTCCAATACCGATATACTTTGTTGGTGTTGCTTTAGTTGAAAATGCAATATGAGGCGGAATTAAAGATTTTCGTATCAAACTAATTGGGCTACCGGAATCAAAAAGAGAATAAATATCCCTAAAGCGTGTGAGTCTAACTCGATTTGGTTTGCAAAAGGCCACACTTACCGCTTGTTTAAAGTTTACATAATCGTCTTCATCCAGCATGTCTTCGGAAACTTCTCCAACAACAGCAGATCCATTTCGTTTCTTCAGGCAATTATTGTGAATGTGACCCATTTGATGACAAATGAAGAATGATCCTGCAGGCCTAGGTGGTTTTGGGCAGCTGCTCTGGTAATGCCCAAATTGGGAACCGTTGTAGCATCTAACAGAGGTTAGATCGTTAGAAACGGCGGTGGTAGCTTTTTTGTGGTGCGTTTCGGACAATTGGTGTGACAACAGTTTTATTAGCCAAACTTGATCTTTGTTGCTCATAACGGTTGTTATGGTAACGCATCTACAGTGGAGCAGTAAGGAAGGCGGTCGGCATGATGTGTTGGTGCACAGTGGCTAGTCATTGTCGGCTGGGGCGGGTCCTTGCCAACCTTACTGTTCCTGCGCCATAAACAGAAAAATGTTCCTATCATGCCTGTCAAAACGAGCAGCTGTCAAATTCAAAAAACCTGGCAGAAGCGCAGAGACCGACTCAAAACGCTTATCAATACAAAATAAAACAACATCCGGCTGAACCGGATGTCAAGGACAGACCGTTAACATTCCAAAATTTAAATTCAAATTCAAAAAAAATTAAAAAAAACTGACGCAAGAAAAAATTACCGAACCGGACATGACCGGTTACTACTCTGAAATCAAATATCAAAAAAAAGCTGAAAAGTAAAATAACAAAAACTGAAAGGAAAATAAAAAGGCCGAATACACAGAGGGGCGCCGCGGGTGTTGTTGCGACGCCCGGTGCTTAGTCCCACCCTCAAATAACCATGGCCACCGACGCACCTAAATTTCGGTGGCCCCTTACCTGTCTTACCTTATGCCTTCTAAATAATTGGCGACGCCAGCATTCCCATTTCAATTACAAATTTATTTATAATTCATTTTCATTACGGCTTATTACTTAGGATTATGATTAAATTTATATAAGTTTACAGCTAGGTACATTAAAGTGAGCGAAATGATGCCGTACAAAAAGGAGGTTCACTAGGAGTGATTAGTAAGAAAAAAAAGGTATGTACATATATTCATTCCTTTTGATATAAACTTGATTTAGATCCAGGTCATATTTACTTTGGTACTGAATTCAAAAAAAAAGTAGACCATCCCAATTGGAGGGTAGGCAGGGGTATACATGGAAGCTTCCTTATACCTGCTCACTTGTTGTGGGCATATGTCGAATAGCATTGTTTTAAATGAATATGCTTAGTTATACGTAAAGACAGACCTATTTGTTCTTACAAATCTCTTGTTTTAAACTACGAACTTTCTTCAAAATACCCTGAAACATATGCAGGTTAGAATTGACCAATAAACGTTTAGCGTTTGACGCAATACTTCAACGTCTGTACTTAAAATTTACATTTTTATTTAGGTGTACGGTGTAAATTAGGCTTTTATTTAAAAATTAAAATATATAAAAAAATAAATAAATACTAGGCGCGCTATACCCTCGGGGGGGATACAGACCGACTTTTCTAAATTAATTATCTAAAACATGTTTACTTGCGAAGTTGAAAAATAAAGAAAACTCCAATATACATATGTATGTATGAATATACTAATTTTCAATAAGAACAAATAAAAATAATCTGACACTTTTTAAATATTATATTTAACTTTTACATTTCAAGTATGTGTATATAACATACAAATTGGCATGTCTAGTCCTTTAAGGCTAAATATACATACATAGTCAAGGTATTTATCATCATGCATATGCATCTGATATCGAATCTTTAATTGTATTTGTTTTGATTTTAAATTTAATAATCCGAAATTTCCAAATTGGGTATGCCTTCTTGGTTGTCTTTCGTTAATGCAAACCTTACCTAATCTTAGTCAGAAAATTCTATAAGAAATTGGCATAGCCAGGACATATGCGAAATTTTATTTAGGGTTAACACAAGGCATAGAATTAGTTTTGCGTATTTAACGCAAAGGTACAATAGTGGGGGAATTCAAACGTAATACAACGGCTGGCATTCTCCAGCTGACTAAACTTAGGCAAGTATTTCACAAGGGGGGGTTGCATACATATGTGCAACCTAAGTGGTCATATGCTTATATGTACATATACCCCTACTCACTACGCACCTTGGTATATTTTCTAGGTGGCTGCACTCAACGCGCACTCTAATTGGGTATATGTCTATATATGCATATAACTATACCCAATTTAGGTAGCTAATCATACGTGTAAATGGGTGGCGATTAGATGTAAATAGTGTTAGTGTCGTATATTATGTTTCGTGTGCCTACCCTTATGTACGTGTACCTAGGAGTGTATGTAAGCTCCACTCAAGGGGCTTTGGAACGGACTCACCCCTTTATGTGGTTATTGCGGTAGTTGTTCGGGTTGAGGTGGCCGGCTCTGGGTGTGCCCGGCTTATTTCGTTGGGCCTATAGGTAGCGGCCTTTGCTGCTGTGGTTGAACTTGTTGTTGTTGATGTTGCTGATACTGCCGATTCCATTCACTGGCTGTTGTTGTTGAATCTTACCATTTGTTATTTGTGCCAATACGTTCATGTGGCCAAAGACCGTTTTACGTATTTAATACAAAATCGATTTTATATAGTTGCAATTAATTTAAAAAATTTCCCCGGTTTGTTGTTGTTGCCGTTTCAACGGGCACCTGAGCATATAACGTGGCTGCAACAGGTGGTTGTAACTTTACTGCCTCCACCTTCGGGTACACATAACCGCTTCAATTTGTTGATCTAAATTTGGCCTTCACGAGTTCCATTCTTCCAAGTTCAGCTGCATGTATTTTAAAGTCACTTTCAGATATGTGTGACGATTAACTGAAGAATGCACATATTGTTAATAAGCATGTTCGAAAAAGTATTCCTCTTTATACACAGCTGCTTCATTAGGAAATTTCGTTATGATTTTATTAGAATTCATGATTATAGGTTTTTAATTGTATTTATGTACATAAAAGTTCAAGTTTATATTTTTCTTCTATTAAACTTGTATGATGTTGATTATTAATTTAAAATACACTTGATGCCAAGTATGTCTTTACATTGAGAGAAATTCATTTTTTTTTTCTAAAATTTTGTTCTACTCATTCACTGTGCGCATTAGCTAGACACAATACAATTTACGGGCTGTTTTTTTGATCAGCTCCGCCTGAAAATCTTCCGCAACTGTCCAATTTTTAACAAAATCATGTGCTTTATTTTAAAATTTTTCCACTGCAACAAATCCAATTCGTTTTTTTTTTTTTTTTCCTCCATTCTTTCTTTTTTTTTCCGTCCTGGAAAAATATGTATCTCTCGCACAAAATTCTTTCTTTTTTTCTTTACTGCGACTGCGCAGTGGAACGGCGCCGTAATATCGCGTGATTTAACTGTTCTTGCCATGGCGGAACCACACCAGGTGGTAGCCGCGGTGACAATACTGCGGCCATCATTACGAGTTCGATATATTTCGTGTTGACGAACCGATGGACTAATGTCACAATCGTACTGCGCTGAAAGGTAAGGTGTCAATTCGCATGAAACTATGAGTCAGCTGTCCCCTTGTATGTTTACGCCATGGTGGTGGTAGTCATCGGGAATTTTCCCACATCATTGGATTAATCAGCGATGCCACCTTTTTCCATATCCTCGCCCTTAGGGCGTTCGCACGTCGACTCTCTCAAGTAGACCGTAACAAGCAGACCATAACCGCAGACCGTAACACGGTCCATCAGTCGGATGAGTTCAATTACAGTCTTTGCACCATACAATATTCCAATTTGGTTGCTGTTATCTTGGTTGCCATCAATAATTATGTCCACCAATTCGCTCTCTTCAATGTCAGCTTTGGATACAATAGATTGCATGGCCACTACATACCTGATGCACAACTCCGATCTCTTCAATTTGCGAGCCCGCAACTGGCGATAGACCTTTTGTCTGGTAGTCGTTCCAATCAAACACCGTCTTAGGACCAAACACTTGCTTCTGTCATTGTAGTTTTTTGCTTCGATATAGTCCTCAAATTGAATCAACCACCTGTTGACATCATAGTGGTTGTCACCACTGAATTTAGGAACGGCTGCGTCAAGTTCTTCAAGATTGATGTGCTTCCTTCCGTATACTTGGTGTCCATCTTCTAAATACTGCAATCGGTTTTGGAGTTCAATCATCTCACTCCTCAGTTTCAACACTCTAATTTGCTGCTCAAGTTTTTCAGCTTCACCAGAAAAACGACGAACCGACACTCGGGCGAAGCGACAGGCTGCGTCATCTCATTGTATGGAGTATTCGTCAGTAAATTAACTGGGAAAGCGGACACGGCAATCGAATCAAGTGAGTTAGCCATAGTGGACACAGTTATAGCTGTGAAATGTACACCAGCGCTAGAAGAAACAGCAGTGACATCGTCAATCAAACTTTCAGCATTCGGAAGATCAGCAGCAGAGGTAGTTTCTTCGAGTGTAGCAAGAACAACTGGTGCGGCGGTGATACTAGCTATGGTAGCCGGTACACTGGATATGGTTGCCGCAGCAGCGGTTTTATCGACAGCAGTGGTAATACTACTATGTTTGGCGGCGGTGGTAGTGGTCATCGTTGGTACAAATTGCGTATTAGTGGCAAGTGCGGCAGTTTAATTGATGGCACCTGTAGAAACTTGTTTTTCAGCAGTAGGTATTTTCTTCACTCCAATAGTGACCGGGGCAACAGCGAATAGCGTCTTATTAGAATTATTTGCCGTATCCATCTTACTTGAGCCACGCGTTAGAGGCATATTTTCGTACGCAAGCAATTTATTTTGATATTTTTCTGCAAGATATTAGTGGAATACCAACCACACACCTGAAAGCTTTAATCTCCCCTAGTTCAGCAAATTTAAGCAAAAAGGATTGAGTAGTAAAACGTTAATTTTATTTGCTGGCTTGTTACGGTCTGCTGTTATGGTCTACGTTACGGTCCACTTGGGAGCGTTTTTGTGCGAACACACCTAGTGACTGGTGATGGGACGAAAGTTGCGATACAAAAGTATCGAAACAAAGAAAGAAAAATTCGGCGATCACTAGAAAAAGAAAAAAACCACGAGTTTCCGCAGATCGAAAAATCTTTCTTTCTTTCCTTTTCCTGGTTGGCAGCGAACGGAGTAAGTCAGACGAGAATTAACAATTTATAGTGGCTTAGCGATTGGTGTGCTTTTAATGCTTTTGCTGGTTGACACGCGGAACGAGGTTTACATATTTATAGTGGCTTAGCGATTTGTGTGCTTTTAATGCTTCCTTTTGCTGGTTGGCACGCGGAACGAGGATTACAAATTTATAGTGGCGTTTAGTGATTTGTGTGTTTTTAATTCTTTCTTGTCCTGGTTGGCACGCGGACGATTTATGTGCTTTTAATTCTCTCTTGTCCTGATTGGCACCCGGAGTTCGTATGCGAGGGGCCACTTGACATATTGGCAACAACGACAATTCGAGCCAGGCCTATTAGCCAAAGCGTTTAATGCCCCGAAAAGCGTTTAAATTCTGCGGAAAGTAGAGGTTGCATTCGTACCAGCAGCAACGACGCCCCTAACCACATCACCACTAAATTAACAACGTGAGGTAGCACCGCACCCACATTTCAGGCGGCAACGTGGTAAAGAAGTTGGGAATACAACAGCCAGCACCTCGTCGTCGTTCTCCTCACAATTTGTCGACAAGTGCGCATGTTAGCCGACACGATTCTATGCAATTGATAAGCAATTGGTAACCCATAAGCAGCGCTGTAACGCCCGGCAATATTTGGCAGACCCGCCAGCTCTAATTCACTTCCGCCAGTCGTCCTTATAATAACCAAACGCGCAACCACCATCGCCGGTGCAACCACAACCATTACAGTGCACAACCGCCAACCGTGCCCACCAAAACCGTGCACCACCACTACTACAGCGCCACCAAAACGCGCCAACCACCATCGCCGGTGCAACCACAACCATTACAATGCACAACCGCCAACCGTGCCCACCAAAACCGTGCACAACCTCTACTAAAGCGCCACGAAAACGCGCCAACCACCATCGCGGTGCAACCATAACCATTACAACGCACCAAGCACCACCAACAGCGCCTACCATTACAACGCGCAATCACCATCGTCGGTACAACCACCCCCAGTTGCAACAAATATAGACCTGCGCCACTACTGTCAACAGCAACAACAGGTGGCACCACAGCCCACAATACCAGCTACTACAATAATACCAGCAACAACAACAACAGCAGGGCCGACTGACATAGGCCTGCTGCAAATCCCGACTATGACACCCAACAACTACATTTAAAGCGGTGAGTTCGTTCCAGATACGGACAAATATACGTATTTGTACTCTTAATTTTCTTCACTTTCGACTCTGCAACAACATAGAAATATTAATTTACAAACATATTTAAACTTAAGCTACAACACAATTAGACAATTTTCGCTTAAACATAATGCATTTGTAATTTAATTTATTTGGTCTATTGAGATGTTAGCAACCTTTCTTTAGACAAGTTATTTCTTTACATCCGCACAGAGCTCTCCAGTTTAATTTCTTATTTCCAACTACAAAAAAAAGGGGTTTTTTTTGCACTCCAAATTATCATGTCATTAGTATAGTGCTGCTATTTGTAATTCATTGGCCATAAATTGGCCTATATCAGACGTATGCATTCAATGAATTTTTTTTTGATCTACCTTTTTGGAAAAGGTTGTGGTGTACATACGATTTCGTATATACCTTGTGATGCGCACTTTAATTAAAAAGGAAAATTCCTTTTTTTCAATACAATCCTTAAGATCTTTATGCTTATACTTGTCTAAAGTTAGGGAACTACAGATGTACACTACTTCAGATTAAAATATGTCATCATTTGTTTTGAAAAATTTCGTACAATTCAGAGCTGGGACTTAAGCCGTTTTCACACAGAAACTTAATCGAATCACAATTCTAATTAATGAGACAATTAAGTGTCCCTTTTCATACAGGACCTTTGCTTAATTAAGCGAACAAAAAGGAAAATATTTGGTTTTTACCAAAAATAGTTAAAATGGAAAGCAGCGTTTCTTTCTTAACTATAAATACATCCAAATAAAATGCATGCGCAACTAACCATAGGTGTTGCACCTAACCAAGTATGTGCTTATTTCCGAGGAAGCCATATTGTCTTAGGCAGCGAATGCAGCGAAAATTAAAATTTGATTTTTCTCGCGGCTTTCTATTTTCGTAAATTATTGCAAACAATTTAATTGTGATTGTTATTTCTTACATTGACAATAATATTCGAAGCGCCGATTAGGCATTCAATAAAGCAACAATGAGATATTTAAGAACTTGCGTTTTGTATGGAAGGTTTAACTCGATTAGGGCTCTAATGTAGAAACTGGACTAATTATTTCGTAAGCCTCTGTGTGAGATTGGCATTAGTAAGCTCCTAGGTAAGACAGTTATTTAACGTACACGGTAGGATAGATATAACATACCATATAGTAGTGTCATAGTTCTGCGACACAGTTAAGACGTGAAACAAAATTAAAGAAAAGAATAAGAGAGGGAGCCGCGAATTTTTTTTGGGTCGCACAATCTAATGTACAGCTATGAAAGAAGCTAACGGAAGCACTAAATATACCACCCATTGGTCAAATTTACGTAGAATTACGCAGCTCACATACACATTCGTAGTGACAACACCGATAAATGCATTGATTTTATTTAATTAGTAGCATTTAACACACGAATACCAATACATAACCCTAAATACTAACACCTACCCCTAAAGTACTAATAATCCAACAAGTAGAACATTTTTATTTCCTCCGTTTCATTGTTTTAATGTAGTTGGGTGCGAGTATCCGTACTTTCAAATTATTCGAAGCGAATCTGATCGAATAGTTCGAACAATCCTATTAATTAGAGTAATTTAAAGAAGTGCAGGCGGTGACTATTTGCACTTAAGTTTTATAGAAATAACAGGATTTTTCTAAGTTTTTGCGTGAACACGCCAAAATAAAACGATAAGTACCAAGAATATTTAATTGGTTTAAGTTTTGATAATAAAACATTTATTATATAAAAAAAAAAAAATAGAATGTATACAAACAACCTTCTAGCGTTGTTTAAAACAAAACACAACAAAATTCGCTTAATAAAAAGAAACTTAAATTGTTGAAGATGTTTAGTTAAAATGACTAAGAACTATTATTAAAATTAAATTTAAGATAAGCATAGAAAACTACGAAAATTGTAGTATTATTATTTTCCAAATTGCAAAAAGGATTTTCTCTAAGAAGGTGAGAAAAGTCAAAATAATAGAATCCAAAAAAAAATCAAAAAGGAAGCTAAAACTCGTTTTAGCTTAAAGTAAGCGTTAAATTGAATTTCTATTCTCTTTTATATACATAGGATGAACTATAAATAAATTTTTGTAAAAATGGGAATGCTGACTTCCATATTTAATTAGAAGGCACGTAGGGTTAACAGGTAAGGGGCCACCGAAATTTTAGGTGCATCAGTGGCCATGGATTTTGAGGGTGGGATAAGCAGCGGGCGTCGCAACACCACCCGCGGCGCCCCGTATATATTCGGCCCTTTTTGTGTATTTTGCTTTTTGTTTTCTTTTAATTTTCAGCGTGTTTTTTTTTTAGTTTGATTTTCAGCGTTGCACAGTGTTTCGTGTAGAACAAGCTAGCTGGACAAAATTATTTTATGAGATCTTTCGTTTCATATGCAGTCATTTATTACAACTACGTCATTTTTTTCAGCCATATGTTCTTTTTTTTATTTTTTCCAAAATTTTACTTCATATGCATACATTTGCTTATTTCATATACAGTAACTCATGTAAATAAGTGACATAGATCCAAAAAAATTTAAAGGACTTAAGAATATTACTTTATTGTACTTAAATTGAATGGAATACAAATCTCAATACTCTAAAAAATTCTAAAAATTCGGAAAAAAAATTAAAGTTTTTTATGAAAATTCGTCGAATTTTTTAAATATAATTTAGTTTTTGTTATAGATCGTAACAAATTTTCTTATGGGAAATTAGTTAAAATAAATTTGCGAAAACGAAAATTGTAAGAATTATCCAAAAAGGGGTGTCTACTTATTTTACATATTTTGTATTTATTTGAGTATTTATCCTGGCACTACAATTTTTACAGAATTATTTTATAGTACCAGTCAGGAATGTAAAAGTGAATTACAATAATAATAATAATAACAATGTAAATAATTAATTTAATTATGTGAAAATTACTTAATCCAAAAACTTAAAAGTAAAATATCATACAAAGTAGAAAAGACAATAGATTTAAATTGAATAAAACCTGATCCAACAAAAAGTTATAGGGTAGGTTATCTTTTATAATTATGTTATTATTCGCTATCATCACTTTCATTGGATGAGTCACTTGTGGAATAGTCATGAACATCAGCAACACTACTGTGAAAGCTTGAAACAACTGGGGTATTTATTGACTCCTCAACATTATCGGGGGACAGTAAATTTAAGACTTCTGAAGTCAGACTTTTACATTTTTTCTAAGGTATCTCCCTAAACTGTTAACTAAAGATCCGATGTTATAAGCAACATATTCATAAGATCTCTATTCGTGGCTTCACGCGACTGCTTTTGTGTGTTATCAGCCCTGAATAGTCTCAAATCTTTGTTACGGGCTTCCTGTGCTTCCTCGGAAAGTTGACCAATAGGTAAAAATGCTGATTTTATAATATCAGTACTATGCACTAAGAATTTATGAACTGTAACAGGCATATTAAACCATGGATAGAGATCTATGTATAGCTTTTTTTGGTCTCGACCGCAAATTTTTCAAATTTTTGGATATTTATATTGTACCCAGATACTAACGCGCAGAGGAGAGTGTCGAATCTTTTGATGAGCGTTATATCAAATCCCGTAATCTCAGCACTAGCCTCAGAATTTTCGAAAAACCTACGAGCAGTGTTGCCGTCATTGGTATTGCCGAAACCTGGTTTTGGTTTATCTTCATCAATCCATTGTATGTACCTGTTTTTATGCCTTGGTGACTGCTGCGGTAGGTTGTGGCAGGTTGAAGTCAATGATCTTCGCCTTTTTGCTTTTGGTGTGATCTTGTTGACCTTGCGAGTTTATTTTTGTATGTTTTATGGCTACATGTTTGTTCCCTGTACCAGGGAATTGGTTTTGCCGTTTGTAGGTCAGCTTTAAAGGTTCAAATATCTCGTCGGAGCTGGTACGTACATACATCCTATTTGATATGTAGAGATCAGGTCAGGTCAGGTTGGGTGGTAGCTTCCCTGATGAGAGGAAGCTCACTTGGACAACATGACGGTCCGTTGTGATACCACATATAATAAACTAAACTAACGGTGACGTAGATATAACTACTTAGAGAATCGTTGGGTAGCAACGATAAAGTTTCGAATGATCCCGATCTCAACCTTGGATAGCTCCTCGGGAGATCCAAGTGAGTCACGACCAAAATACTTTCGCCTAGTTCTGGCAAAAGCTGGGCAGTCAAGCATAAAGTGATTTGGTGATTCCACCTCATCATCCTCCATACAGCTGCAGCAGGATGGAGTTTCCAATATATTGAGACGTACCGCATGGATACCCATGGGACAGTGCCCTGTCAAAACCCCAATGACCATTGATAGGTGAGCCTTAGTGAACCCAATTATTTCAGCAGACCTCCTGCCATCCACTTTCGGCCAGAAAGATCTTGATATCCTACAAGACGTAGTGTCCGCCCAACGTTTGCTGAGCTGACTCGAGGCCCAGCTATGGAAGAGCAATCCACAGGTGGCTAGCGGAATCCCGAAATCCCTACAGCCATCTTCATCCGGTTCAGTTGTACCGATTCGGGCTAAGAGATCCGCTTGACAGTTACCCGGAATATCACTATGGCCCGGGACCCAGATAATCTTAATTGTAAAATAATTCGATGCAATCGCAAGTGTGGTCAGGCACTCCCAGACCACCCTCGATCGCACTGTAGTTGAGCTCAAGGCCTTTATAGCCGCTTGGCTATCAGAGTAGATGTTAAATTCCCTAACCGTAGTAGCGCTGGATAGCATTTCATCCACCGCATCCTTAATCGCAGCAACTTCCGCTTGGAATACACTGCAGTGATCAGCCAACTTAAACTTGCGGCTTACATTTAGCTCTTGACAAAAGACCCCCCCGCCAACCTTTCCGTCCAACTTCGACCCATCCGTGAACAAGTTAACCGGTCCCATGCCCCAGAAAATTCCTCTTCTCCACTCCTCCCTCGGGGGAATGACTGGGGTGAAGGTTGTATAGGGAGCGGCCACCGGCATGCAATAGTCCGTCCTGTCCGGGATAAAGTCGAAACTAGTAAGAAGGCTAGAGTGTCCGAAATCAGAAAGCATATAACCCATATCACGAAGCCTGACCAACGACCGGGCCGCGGCTGCCTTTCCCGCAATATCTACTGGATGTATATTCAGCATGACATTCAGTGCCAAGGTAGGTGTTGTTCTCATAGCGCCACTGATGCCGACAAGCGCCGTCCGTTGCACTGACACTAGCATTTTGGAGGTGCTCGCCGTGTCCAGTGCTTTCCACCAGACCAGCACCCCATATAGCAGAATCGGTTTGACAACCATCTCATAAAGCCAGTGTACTACTCCTGGCGAGAGCCCCCATCTCTTTCCGATAGCCCCCCTGCAGCAGTACAAGGCAACCGCGGCCTTCCTGGCCCTATCTTCCACATTGGGCATCCAGGACAGCTTCTTGTCCAGAACAATTCCCAAATATTTAACCCTGTCAGTAAGTACCAACGGTACCCCTCCAATCGAAGGAGTTCTGAAGTCGGGTATCTTATATCTCCTTGTAAAAAGAACCAATTCTGTTTTTCCCGGGTTGACCGCCACTCCACATGATTCAGCCCACCTAGCCACAGTATCCAGGTATCCCTGCAGAACATCGCGCAGGGTGCCCAGAAATTTGCCCCTGACTAGGATAGCGAGGTCATCTGCATAGGCAACCACCCGACAGCCATTGGCTTCCAGCTCCACAAGAAGCTCGTTGACTACCACAACCCAGAGCAGAGGAGATAGGACACCTCCCTGTGGCGTGCCCCTGCACACCTTCCTCCTTATTATGGCTCCTCCCCACTCCGCTGCGACAATTCTGCCGCATAGAAGTTTGCTAATAAATTCAACCAGAGCCGCTTCGACTCCTAAACCCACCAGAGCTCTTTCGATTGCCCCCGGTAGAACATTGTTAAAAGCCCCCTCGATGTCTAGAAAGGCACCCAGAGCATACTCTTTATGTTCTAGAGACCCCTCTATTTGCTTTACAATCGAATGGAGAGCCGTTTCCGTCGATCTGCCTTTGCAGTACGCATGCTGTGAAGCCGACAGTAACCCCCCAGGTATCCTTTCTCGTAGGTACAGGTCAATCAGCCGCTCAAGCGTCTTAAGAAGAAACGACGAGAGACTGATTGGCCTGAAGGCCTTAGGTGTTACATGAAAGCCCCTGCCGGCCTTCGGAATGAAGATGACCCTAACCGTGTGCCACGACCTAGGGATATAGTTAAGCCTGAGGCAGTTAGTGTAGATGATGGCCAACCAGCGGCAGGAAATCCCTAAAGACCTTTGAAGTTGCGCAGGAATGATGCCATCCGGACCGGGTGACTTATAGGGCTTGAACGAATTTATAGCCCAGGATAATTGACTTTCCCGTAGTGGGATGGCAGGCATTTCTGCATGGCCAGCAACCGCCGACCACGCAAGCGAAGATCCCTGCGCAACTGGGACATCGGGAAAATGATTGTCCAGTAAAAGTCTCAGGGACTCCTCGCTACTCATCGACCAGTCCCCACCATCATCTCTCAGATACCCCCGAGGGGCGGGATTCCTAGAGAGTATTTTTCTAAGCCTCGCGGATTCATTGCAGCCCTCCACGTTTTCGCAGAAGCTTCGCCATGAATCCCGCTTGGCTAACCTTATTTCATATTTATAAATCCCCAGACTCACCTTATAGAGCTCCCAGTCCGAGGGTAGTCTACTCCTCCTGGCTCTATTAAAGAGCCGCCTACTGGACGCTCTTAGGTCGTCAAGGGAATCAGACCACCAGGGCGGCTTGCCCTTCCCCCTGTAAGTTTTCAGTGGGCAGGACTGTTGAAAGGCGCTATTGCTTGCCAAGGTGAAGTTTTCCACCAGATCGTCTATTTCAGATTCGGACAGGTCCGAACCAGCGATAGGCGCCTCAGGCAATAGCTCTCCCAACTTCCTACAATACAAGTCCCAGTTGGTACTTTTAGGGTTCCTAAAAGATATTTTACCGGGACGTTCTTCATTCACCGAGAACTGAATATATCGGTGATCAGAGAAAGAGTGCTCGTTGAGAACCCTCCATCCAGATATCCGATCTTCCAGTTCTCTGCTAACCAGGGTGAGGTCCAAGACCTCCTCCCTTACCGCAGTAATAAAAGTCGGGTCATTCCCCCTATTACATATACAAAGTCCCTCATCTACAATAAAAGTAAATAAAGACTCACCTCTGGTGTTCGTATCCGAGCTCCCCCATATGCTATGGTGTGCATTAGCATCGGCACCTATGATTACGCCAACACCTCTCCGCCTTGCTTCAGCGGTGATTTCGCCCAGTATCACAGGCGGTGGTCCCGTTACGTCCCCATGGGGCATATACGCTGAGACCACCCACAATTCGCTACTGCCTCGCTCGAGGCAGACAGTGGTTACGTCAGCATTGCTGAAATTAGAGAGAATAAAAGCTTTAAATTCCTTTTTAATAAGCACACAGGATCTAGGCCTACCTGCCTCCCCATGCACCAAGGTGTTGAATTTTCCCGTCCTTAATCCAGAAATTTTTCCGCCGTTACTACTCAGCCACGGCTCCTGGACAAGGACAATATCCACTCCGCCTTTCTCAAGACAGAGCAACAAGTTTGCGGAAGCCGCCTTAGAATGCTGAAGATTGATTTGACGGATTTCCATCAACACCACTCTTCTTCTTCTGCACCCCATCCTTGGCGGCTTCGCCCTCGGAGACTAGGAGATCCTCCTCCTCCACCAACAGACTTACACTGATGACGGATCCCGCCATCGATGATTCGCCCTCGGAGGCCAGGAGCTCCTCCTCGGCCCTATCAGCCAGACGACTAGCACTGATGACAGATCCCGCTATTGACGGGACGTCAACAGTGCTTTCGCTGTCCAAATTAGCGGAGTCAGCATCCACAACCATGGGTACTGGCTCCTCTGCGGACGCCTCCACCTCCCGAACAGTCTCTGTGGGAGAGGAACCATCCCCCCTGGAATCGGCGTGGTAGATTTTAAGAACCACACGCTCGAGGCCATAGGAGATAACCCCCCTCGTGTCAGAGAGAGGACCGGTGGACTCTGCGTTTAGCAGAATCAGCACTTGCCGACGTGGCCCAACAGCCTCCTCTACTCTGAGGACCCTCCAGTTATGCGTCGGAAGGTTCGGGTTGCAGTAACGCATTAGTTCGAGTATTTTCTCCGGCTGAGATGGCCCGGCAGGCAACCACACCCGAGCCCTCGGTCGAAGGGGGAGATCCCTCCGTTCCACGGCCTCGAGTCTGGCCCCCCTCCAGACCTCCCCTACCAAAGAAATTATTTTCTTAAATATACAGGCCGACCGCTCGTCAGCACAAGTAATCAGTCTAAAACCATGATACCACCCCGAGTATTCGAAGCATGGCCGCGTACCTGGGCTCTCCATAACAGCGGTCATATAGGCCGCTGATATGGCGCTGGCGACCCACGGCCACTCCTCTCGGGAGATGGCACCATCCTCCCTACTCCTATCCAGGACCCCGAGGGTGATGGAGCCTGCACGTTTAGCGATTTCGCTAAACGAAATTGCGTCCCCACCTCCTCGGGCCCTTTTTGAAGTTGAGGCATTCCGCTCATCCGACCTTTGCCGCTTCATAGCCCCCAACCCCTGCTGCTCACCCGCATCGTTCGACACCGGTGTGTGGTCGTCGCAAGCTACGACGCTCCTGGCCCACTCCAGCGTCCGGGAATGCTTCTCAGACATCTGAGCTGCATCCCTTCCGCCGTAGCGCTCCAAGATCTTCTCAGCTAAGCGCCGATCACCCAGAGCTTTCCTACGCGGCGTCGATCGCCTACCTTTCCCGGCAGGCTTCGACCCCAGGGCTCCCGTTGGGAAAGCTCCTCGCGACAGGGCTTCCTTACTAGTACTGGGCTGCTCCGTCGCATTCGTCGGACCTCTGCCTTTCCCTGTCACAGCCCCATATGGGCCTACATTGGGTGTCGGTTTCGACACCCCTCCACTAACCGAACTACCCGTACCTACGGGGTTTGAAACCAAACCCCTGCGCTGATCCGTCTGATCAGCCCTTTTGACCCGCCGGGAGCTTTCCCGGCTGGCGGCGACCTGCTTCGGAGCACTCTCCGCACCTGTCGCGTCCCCCCCACCATGACGACTTTCGCCGTCACTCCTACCCTCCTTTTTATTCGTCTTCGTGTCCATTCTAAGAAGTCCCCCCTCAAGGCCGCTATCCGGAGCCGATTGTGTAGTCGCCCTTCAATGGTCCCGTGGTTATCTATGCTGCGCAGGGAGGCCACGCGAGGGTTGACGCATTACCTTATGAGTAATGCGTTCAGAGCCAGACCGGACGCAAAGCGGGAAAATCTTCAACCGCACCTACACCACCAACTTAACGGCGACGGAGCCGGAACGTACCTTGAGGCCCGCCACGGTTTTAACGGGACGTGGGCAGGTGCAGCATTAGCCTACCAGCCATTTCGATAGGGTTTCACCCCGACCTACTAAGGTGGCAGAATACTGCACCTACCAGCCCAAAGTCATCAATTCCTATCCATAGTCAAAATCAAGTCCCTAACAATCCGGTTCGTCACCATTGAGTACCGATCTTGACTCTTAACAGGGTCCTCCCTCCCCTGAGCTCGGCACAATGACTCAGGGGTGCGGGTTTTATCGAGTTGTCCTCTCTAGATCCGCCATTATCAGTAGAAGCAGGGGCACCTCGTGCAGGACGTGACAACCAATCACGTGTGACAATTCGTCACTATGGCCGGTCTAAGACTGATACCAGTCCCTGATCCAGAGCCTGGAACCACGTATGATATCCAAGCCAAGTATCTTAACCCCCATATGTAGAGATAACTAAATATACAAAAAAAATTTTAAATAGATGTGCAAAGAATTCGCAATGGTTTTTCTTTCGACTATTAGAGAATACTTGCGACTATAACATATGTAAAATTTAGCCCGGATGTCGGCGGATGTATGTAACTTTTTTGTTCCTAAAGTTAAAAATATAGAGAAAAAATACCTTTTCTTCTTAATAACGGAATATTAAATATATTGAAAATACCCTTATTGCGAAAGAATTACTATTAAAAAATTTTGCTTACCTTCGACCTTAGAATCCATCAAAAAATTATGTAAAAGTGTTCACTTAAAAGAAATATGAATCTTAATATTCAACAAGAATTTTGCAAATTAATCAATGCATTTTACGGCCACTCCTGCCTTCTTACTTCAATTACTCAATATATATGAGCAAAAATATCAAAAAAAAAACAAAAATCCCGTTATTTTGTTTGTTTTCTTTCATTTCTCATTACACTTTTCTTGGAATAAGAACTTTTTTTGTCCAGCTAGCTTGTTCTACACTAAACACTGTGCGTTGGTAACCGGCCATGTCCGGTTCGGTAAATTTTCTTTGCGGTTATCTTTTCGAATTTAAATTTTGAATGTTTAACGGTCTGTCCGTGACATACGGTTCGGCCGGATGTTGTTTTATTTTGAATTATAAGCGTTTTGAGTCGGTCTCTGCGCTTCTGTCGGTTTTTTTTGAATTTGACAGCTCTTGGTTTTGATAGGCATGATAGGAACTTTCTTCTGTTTATGGCGCAGGAACAGTAAGGTTGGCAAGGACCCGCCCCAGCCGACAATGACTAGCCACTGTGCACCACCACATCATGTCGACCGCCTTCCTTACTGATTCCACCATAGCTGCGATTCCATAACAGGCTCAATTATTTTCGTCTTCTTCTCTTCTTGATCAAACCGGAAAGAAGGCAGCCGTCCAAATCCGGCTGCAGGGTTGCTTTTCACAGGGTGACTTGTCTAATTAATATAATACATCAGAGTTGTTTCTTTTACTAACAGGGTACTTCATATATCTTAATATTCTAAACCATAGAGTGACTCGTGGTACTTTAACGTAATATGATCATTACAATGTGAAAGCAACTCGGAGGCAATTAAGGGACTGTTCTAACTAGGGCTGGGACTATCCGCATATTCGAATATCCACACGGATATCCGTTGAAACGGATAAAATCCAGACGGCATGGATATCCGGTTAATATTCGTTTGTGAAACTATCCGGATATCCGGATTTATGAAGATACGGTTAATAGGCGTATTTTCGATATCCAGTGAAACCAACAAATTGATGTTCCATATATGTTTATTTAACATTAATAACAATAAATTCGTAGGGCATTTAAATCAATTAACAAAGTTTTTTCACAATATACCAATTGATATTCACAACACTGCGACATCTGTTGCAGAATGGATATGAAAATTGGACTTGTTTGATGGCAATGCTGCCATAGTGTCATATTTTATTAACACTTTTTTCTTAAACGTTGCCGATGAAGGAATTAAGCAGTTCCCGAAATGGATCTATACAACGAGCTTTGGCAGTTGTCTAAATTTTTTCTTTCTTCTATTCTAATTAAAAAATTTTTTCAATTAAGAAAAAATTTATCATAATAATAATGATAAAAAATTATTGTTAGGCCTTGAGCTCGATTCGAACCCGAAATACTTTTTAATATTTATCAATTTTACTTTTAATGTGGTATTCTTGGTCGTGCTACACAGTTATGAGTTGTTTGCAGGAAGTAGCAAAAAAGGAATTGTACTTCCTGTACAACAAGGGATACATATATACATAAAAATGAACATATGCAATTGTGAATGCACACTTGGCGATATTCAGGCTCTGCTCCTTGCTGCCATAACACGTCACAATTATCACACGCTTTCTCTTTTTTTTTTTTAATCATCAAAGCCATATTTCCTTGGTGGCCGGACAACCCTGCCACTTCTTGTTGTTTTAAAACCTCCCATAGGTATAAGAGGAATACCTTTACTATCTGAGCTTGTGTCAGACTCGACACTATTGCTTAGGGCTTTCTTCTTGTGTCCCTATGTTCCTTTTGGGACTGTTTTTTTCTGAGCTACGTTGCATGCTTTCCTCAAGCAATGCATCACTGGCATTGAAATCTGAATTTTTTGTTTTTGCTATAAATCGCCGATTGCGTCTAAAACAACTATCAAAAGTATCACGAATTATGTACGATCGGTCAATCATTATTTCAACTACAGTGCCATAGTGCCACTCGTTTGCATTTTTTTTTTAAATAACTAAATCCCCCCTCTTTAATTCCGGTAATGTTTTAGCATGTTGATTATAATAATATTTTGGCTTTTCTTCTTTCTTTTCAATTTTTTGACTAAATCTTCGTGTACTTTGTTTCGCAACAACAATGACTCCGATACTAGTAATTTTGTCTTGACTAACCGTCCAAAAAATAGTTCCACCGGGGAAATTTGCATGCTCGCCACCGGCGTTGTATTATATTCTAATATTCCATACTGATATGATTCTACATCATTCGCCTCATAGCACCTTTTCAAAATGTTTTTTGCAATAGCTACCCCTTTTTCCGCTAGCCCATTACTTTGGGGGTAATGAGGGCTGGAAAATTTGAACCGAATGTTAAATTCACTTGCATAGTTATCAAATTCTCGAGATCCAAAAGGACTATTATCACATTTGAAAACTGTTGGAAAACCCACTTTACAAAATACTTTATTAATCTCAGCAATGATGTGTTTTGACGTTTTGTTACTAAGCGCAATAGAAACAAGATAATTGGAATAAGAGTCAATAAGTGCAACGAAATCGCAACCCGCATATTCAAATAAATCCATTGCCACTATGTGGAATGGGTATCTAGGCGATTCTTCCTGCATCAACATTTCCTTCTGATTGTTCGTATGAAATTTCTCACAAGTCTTACATGATTGAACCACCTCTTTTATGTGGCCATTCATACCAGGCCATTAATACAACTTTCTTGCTCGGGCCAACGTTTCTTCAATACCTAAGTGTGGACCATGTAACCATTTTGTAAGTTTGCCTTGCAAAAGTGTTGGTATTACAAGCCTGTGATTTAAAAATAACAATCCCTGTTTCACATGCAGTTCCGCTTTCAATTTGTGAAACTTTTGACCCAACTCACTTAATTGGTGGAAGCATGGCCAGCCACACTCAATATAGTTACACATTTTTTTATAGCTTTCATCTGTCTTCAACACTCCTTGATAATAATTAAGATTGTCTTCCGATAAGCAAACCGATTTAATAACTGAATGTATAACTCCCGAGAGACCTTCTAATTCCACATCATATTTTAACTGAGCCCGTGATAGACAGTCAGCAATTAACACCTCCTTTCCCGGCTTATAAATCACATTCATCTGTGGGTACTTCAATAGAAACAAACATGCGTTGAAGACGCATTGTTACATCATCAATATCCATCTTAACTAGCGTTTCCAATGGTTTGTGGTCGCTTTCAACTGTCAGCTCACGACCATATAGTAAATAATGGAACCGTTGAAAAGCGAACACAATAGCTAAGAGTTCCTTTTCTATTTGTGCCCATTTCTGTTCACTCTTTGTTAATGTTCGAGACGCGAACCTAATTGGATGTCCATTCTGTACTATCACACACCCTAATCCATCTTGAGATGCATCAGTTTGGATAATCACAGGCAACCCCGGATCATAAATTGCCAACACCTGCTCTGATGATACAACATTCAATAATTTTCTAAATTCTAGTTCATGTCTGTCGTTCCAATGAAACTCGATATCGGCCCTTGTTAGTTGTCTTAATTCTGCAGTAATTTTCGATAAATTTGGAATAAACCGAGCTAAATATTTTAACAATCCTAGAAAACGCAAAACCCCTGATTTGTCCTTTGGTCTTTCCATGCTAAGAATCGCTTCACAGTACTTTTGGTCCCCTTCAGCTGATTATGTGACACTAGAATACCCATGAATTTAACTGAATCTTTGCAGACCAGCTATAAGGTTCTCTACCGTGGGGATCAAAAAATTTTATCTCTTTATACATGCATTGAGCGGCTTTGGATCAAGACAAATGCGTAGAGCACCGTTTGGTTTTTCAACAATTTGCACATTATTGACCCAGGCAGTTGGGTAGTCAACTGGTGAAATGATTTCATCTTGCAACATTTTCTCAAGTTCTATTTTTAATTTACCTATTAGTGAATGTGGTATTCTCTTCTTATAGTGCAGTACTGGTTTAGAATTTTCCTTTAAATATATTTTATACTCACCCGGGAATTTACCAAATCCCGTGAATATATCTTTGAACTTGTTAACAAACGTTTGTATTTTGTATTTGTATTTTATTAAATTTTTTTTTCCTAACACAACAATTTGACAAAATTATTTTATAGTGCTAGTCAGAACAATGGCGAAAATTCAAAAAATGTTTCAATAACTTAGATAAACAATAGATAATTTGTAAAATAAGACTTAATGGTTACAATAAATTTTAAAGAGCTTAGCCTAGGGACACAGAACAGAAATAAGAATAGAGGGGACATTGCAAGGGTAGGTAGTACAGTAATAATATTAGGTTCTATCCTTTGAGGAAATAGGAGGTGGCAAGAAAAACGGTTAGAAGATCAGTAAAGAGAGTCAGTTGAAGAAGAAGAGGTGAGTCAATTAAGAACAAGATTAATTCTTTTTTGAAATGCAGTGCATTACTTATTTGTCTTATTCTGGCTGGAAGGGAGTTCCAAAGACGGATCGAAGTAACGAAGAATTGGCGTTCAGAAATTAGCATACGGTGCTTAACATGTGCAAGAACCATTGTCTTCGTAGAATGAAGAAATTGAAGCCTTCGATATAGGTAATAAGGCTCCTTCGTGTAGATTATCTTATGCAAGGTAATAAGTGTTCTAAACTTTAAAAGATTGTCAAAAGAAATGTCTAGCAACTTTGCAGAATAACAGGAAACGTGATCAAGTCTATTCAGCCCGTAAACGTATCTAGCAATGTTATTGTAGGCAACATTAAACTTCTTTTTACTCACAGCGTCACAGTTAGAAAAAATCTCACAGCCGTAGAGGAGCGTAGGTATTAAGTACGCTTTGGATAAAAGTAGTCGAATATGTAGCGGAGTGAAATACTGTGTCAACTACAGTGTACGGAGCATACCGTACAATTTTCCTACGGTTCTAAAGATATGGTCTCTCCAGGACAATGTTTTGTTAAAAACTATGCCAAGATTTCTTGCCGTGTCAACATATTCTATAACAGAATTTTCAAACATAATATTGTTTAAGCCATTTGTAGATAGCGGCTTTCTACGGATAACAATGCACTTCGACTTTCTAGGATTTAGACATAAACCATTCATGGAAGCCCATACACCTATTTGACTAAGGTCTTGATTCAAATTACTTATACATAAACTCATACAATCGACAGGAAAGCACGTATACGATTGAACATCGTCAGCATAGATGTGGACGTCACAATACTTAAGAACACGAGGCAGGTCATTAATGTACAATACAAACAACAAAGGACCAAGGATTGGCCCTTGGGGTACACCACGCGAAACGCGTTCTGCCGTCTAGATAAGATCTGATTAGGTTGGTTGCATGACTGGAAAAATTAAACATGTTTTCCAGCTTTTTACATAGTAGGGTATGGTCAACAGAGTCAAAGGCTTTAGAGTGGTCAAGAAGGGTTAGGAAAGCCGTAAAGTTATCATCTATGCGCTCCCGTATATCTTCTACCACAGAAATAAGTGCCATAGTAAAGCTCCTTTTTGGTCTGAAACCGGACTGCTGGTCCGTTAAAAGTTTATTTGCATGCACATATGTGGCGATCTGCCCATGTAGGATGCGCTCAACGACCTTCGAAAGAAAAGGCAGTATGGCTATCGGCCTGTACGTTTCAGTTATTTTCGGCAATATAACTGTATTAATATCAACCCCTTTAACAATTCCCTCTTCTAGACAAGCATTCAATCCCAGTATCGGTTCAAATGTATTATCAACAACTAAAAATAATATGTCTCGATTTATTTTTGTTTTCAAATCCATACAATTCAATGTTACTGTACCAAAAATAGTAACTCTGTTATTACTATAATCAAACACTGGCAAACAATTCCTTTTATCTTTTAATTCAATATTCATTCTTTTAACTAACTTTAATGGAATGCAATTAACATCCGCTCCTGTATCAAACTTGAACTTCACTCTTTGACACTCTATTTGATATTCTTTCGTCCATTGTCTCCTATTCACTTCGACAGAGTTTATTCTATAATTGGGTTTCTTACTAAGCGTGTGATTCAACATATTATGACAACAGTCTACTTTACCTGATATATCACCCCATGGCACGCTATCAATGGTTCATCTGCCTTTATTGTTGTTGACACCTCTCTGTTGTGTACTCTTCCCTCGTTGTCTGCACATGCTCGCAAGATGACCCTTTTTTGCACAATTTCGACACGTCAACTCCTTTGCTTTGCACTGCAACTTATGTTGAACATTCCATAGCTGTCCACAATTAAAGCAGACACGTTTTGGTTGATTAGTGATGAGTGAAGCTTCATCCTCAGTTGATATAGTCGCCACAACTTGTTTTGCTTCTAGCATTTGCTTGTGTTGGTTTGCCGCTTCAAATACCTTGCATGTGTCAATTACTTTGGCTAAGGTTTCATCACGACCATCTAATAACTTTAGTTGCAATTTTTTGTCATGGACTCCCAAAATGATGCGATCGCGCAACATCCTGTCATCATACTTTATTCCACAACTGCAGTTGTACTCACAATATTTTGTATTTGCTTCCGCAACTGGGTTTCAAACTCAGAGAATTATTGCTTTTACTTTTGCGTTATAATATTAAATTTATATGCCTCCATTGCGACATTTTTCCGTGGCACACAATATTCTTCAAATGCTTTAATTACCTCATCTAGTTATCGTTGCCTTACTGCATCTTGGTTAGCTTCCGTTGGTGCTGGTATGTTGACGCCCATCATCGACAGTTCTGACCCATCATTTGGGTAGAGGGTATTGTAGATCGCCACTCCTTGCTCACCTAATAGCCATATGAACAGTGCAATTTTCTCCTTCTCTGGTCTTCCCATCTTCCCATTAGCAATCATCCGCACAGTAAATTGTTGCCTCCATTTCGGCCACTCTGTTGCAATATTTGTACACTCCAATGGGCGAGGCGTGCGATTATGACCGTCATCAGCCATCTTATATAGTTATCAAAATCAAAGACTAAACGCAACTAGAAGTGGAAGCGGTGAACTTATTTTCAAATACTCAATTTTAACTTTATTTCAATGCCATGTTATAATTTGTGGGTATATAAGATAGGCACGCAAACGTAAGGTGGACGCTTCTAATTTACACTTTATTTTACTACAATTTGTGAAGTGCACGCTGTTAATTTTGTGTATGGCAAATTCTTTGTGGAAAATCCACTTTTACTCTTGTAATCCTAATTGCTTTTACTTATTTTGATCCACAACTCTCTTTGTCTTCACTTCTGACACCATGTAATATTTTAGTGTGCCCAGTAAATGAAATACTTTTTAATATTTTTTTTTTTTTTTTGCGCTTTGATGCTGTCGCACATACAGCTAAAATGGTGAGAGTTATATCTGTTCCTCTATACACCAGGTTGATAATGTAATGGTTTTTATTTATATGACTTTCTTTGACAATTTTTGGCGATGTGGAAATGTGAACCTCAGATGACAGCTGTGCGTTCTGTCATTTGCTCCCATGTTCACAGAGTTGTACTAATTATCTCAATTTTATATTGTTTTTACTTTTTACTTCAAAAAAAAATGGTGGTAGGCTTACAAATTTATTACATTTTGATAAGTTGTGTACATATTAGCATATAATAAGTATCTCATCCCTTTATCCTACTTATTATAATTTTAATAACAAGTTAAGTATACATTTTTGCAAGTTATTTTGATTGATATATATATTTTTTTTAAAAGTTCATTACTACTGTTTAACATTTCTTACTTAACATTACGATTTGTACATATCTATATATATATATACATATATCTTTACTCCTTTTTGTCAAAAGTTTTTATTTATATTAGGGCAAATATTCTACTACCTAGGAATCTTACATCTAATGTTTATTATTATTGTTTTTTTTTTTTTTTTAAGCTTTAAAGTGAATTAGCAAGACCAGCATTATGCAGAAAATTAATTAATTCTTCATAATACGAAAAATTTTTTGTCATAAATAGATCTTTTAAATTATTGAATTTTTTAAAAATGATACTGGTTCTGAAGGCACTGTATTTGTTGCATTCAAATATCATGTGCTGCGTCGTTTCTGCCACATAGCATACTTGGCAGTGATCAGAGATGTTTGCTTTAAATTTTTTTAAGTATATCTTTCCATACGTATATCCTAAAATCAGTCTATTCAATAACTTCGTGTCATATGCATTTAATGTGTTTTTTTTATTTTTAAACCAAGGTTTCTTTTCCTTTAATGCTATTAGTTCTATAATATCTGCATCCAGTTTTGGACACTTGTCTTTTATTTCTCCTAACGTTCTGTCCCATAGTTCCCTGCCAATTCTCAGAAGGGCTTCTCTGGGTGTTAAATCTGGATTTAGATGTTGTCCTACTTCAGTTGCTTTTTTTGCCGCTTCATCAGCTTTTTCATTGAATGCTATACCCATATGACTGGGTACCCAAATTATTTGGATTGTTTCAATTTTTGATGCCTGCAATTGATTATGAATTTCCGCTACTAAAAAATTTGTTGTGCTATCACAATCAAGATTACTTATTGCTCCTAGGCTGTCCGTAAAAATAGCTAATTTGTTTCGTTTAAACCTTATTGCTAGTTTCACCGCTTCATATATTGCCACCAATTCTCCAAAAGTTGAAGTAAAAACCTGGTCTATTTTGAAAAGATAGGATACCTTACTTTCAATGTCATATACAGCACATCCCGTACTATTACCTTCAACTGAGGCATCTGTGGCCAGTGTATAGAATTCCTCATTTACAAGCTCGTCCAATTTGGCATAGTACAAGGCTTTTAAATTTTCTCTTGAATATTCCCTTTTGGATTTACTTAATTTCGAATATGTAAATTTTATATTATTATATTTTTGAAATCTTGTCTTTGTATTTATCTTATCCAAAACATGTCTAAACTGATTATATGCATAGCTGTAACTCGATCTAGCTGTGCTATTTTTTTGTATACTGTTCTTCATTTCCGGGTTCAATAGCCATTGGTTCGTCAATTCTTTGGAAGTTAACCAAAGCGCTCTGGAGAGTGGAGGAAGTTCACAGGCCAGAGCATATCTTGCATACGTTGGTGTGTTTGGTGGGACACCCAGGCATCTTCTCAGAGTTTCATTTACAGACGTAATTAACTGCTTACCTGCTCCTTTTGGCGCGTCTGCAAACGTCGTGTTTGCGTATTCCGCTTTCGATCTAACATACGTTTTGAATAAATTTACAGCATTTTTGGGAGCCAGACCTGCCCTAACTGTTGTCAATTTACTTATGAGGTTTTTTGCATTTATGATGGAGTTTTTAATTCCCTGCACATGTTCTTTGGACGTCAAATTGGCACTGACTATTCTGCCTAGCCATTTTACTTTTTCTACTTGTTGTATGCTATCTCCATTTAGTTGTAAATTAAACCTTCTTTTTGTAGTGCTCATGTACATGAAACACGTTTTTCCTGTATTGAATTCTAAGTTAATTTCCTCACAAAGCTGTTTAAAATTTGTTATATTAGTTTTTAATCTCAACAGTGCCTCCTCGTCTGTTTTGCCATGGCAAATTATTGCCACATCATCCGCATATTGAAATATTTGTGTATTTTCGTCATTAATCTCATGCAATCTTCCAGTGTACACATTGAACAATATGGGCGAAAGACAACTTCCCTGCGGTAGACCATTTTTAATTTGTATTGTGTGTTTTCCTAAAGTCAACTTTCTGTATGAAAATAAGTTAAATATCCACTTAGCAATGTTTGGATGAACTTCTTTCTGTATTAGAATATTGTAGAGAATTTTTAAATCAACACAGTTGTATGCATTTGAAATATCTAGGATGCATGTGAAAACCTTGTTTTTTTTGCTTTTTACCTCTGCAATGTAGTGCAAGGCTTCATTTAGACACATCGTGGCAGATCGATTTTCCCTATATGCAAAGCTTCTGTTAGGAATTACTTTCTTATTTTCTATAAATTCAGTTAATTTATCTTTTATCATCATATTGAGACTTTTTACGACTACAGATAACAGTGATATGGGTCTATAGTTTCTGAAATCATCCAAGTCTTTCCCAGCCTTAGGGATAGGGATAATTTTTATTTCCCTCCATTCTGCCTTTACTGTATTGTTCTTAAAGTGTTCTACTAGCGCATAAAACAGACCCTCTTTTGTCTTAATTGAAAGGTCTTTTATCATATCAAACGTGATCCTATCCAAACCCCCCGCAGTAGATTTTTTCTTGTTTAATAACTCAAGGAACTTTTCAAAACTAAAACATAATTCCTCCCTTAATTGTTGCCCACTTACCATATCCTGCTCAGATATGTTTGTGCTACTTTGTTTTACTTGCTGTTCAAGTTCTTTAAGATAGTTCGCATTATCTTCCTCTGCCCATAAATTTTTTTCGCCGTGATTCATGTTGTGAACATTGTTCACAAACCGCCACGCCTCCTTAGCATTTGGGTTCATGTTTATTTCTTCAATTTTTTCCAGATAATTTTTCCTTTTCGCTTCCTTAACTGCTTTCTTCCATCTTTCCGATTCAATTACTGCCGCTTCAAGGTCAAATACATTGCCTGTTTGCCGAGCTTTTTTCCTTTTGGCTGTCAGGACTCTATAATGTTTTTCCAGTTCTTTATCCCACCACGCTTTTGGTGTGTATCCCGTATTGTTCAAATCAATAGTTGCTTTCTTCCTCGCATGTCTTAATTTTCTTTCAAAGTCTTCCAAATCTATGAAATCTACCGTATTTAAATTATCTTGGAGCTTTTTTCTAGCTACAAAAAGTTTGGTTGTTTGCTATTTATCATTTCTATGACTATCGGCTTGTGATGGCTGCCACCCAGGTACCCATCATGACATTTGAAAGCTGGTAGTCGTCCCATGTTGGTAAAGGCTAAATCTAAAACCGAGTTCGTATTATAATTAGCACAGTGATATGTCGCCGACCCATCATTCAGACATATCCAATTAATATTGCTTACAGCACTATGTAAAAATTTACCTTTTGCAGTATCCACTACATCCCCCCAGGTGCACATCCGTGCATTAAAGTCCCCAAGGAATAGAACATTTTCAAATTTTTCCAGATGAGCTAAAATTCTACTTACTTCCAATTCAAACATTTGTGTACCTAGGTTTGGCGGAAAGTATGCCGTGCAAATAGTTAAATTCGTTTTTAAATTAGTTGTTTTTGCTATTAAAATATCCTGATCAGTATGAAATTTGATTTTTGTAAATTTTATTTGTTTTCTAAAACCAATGGCTACTCCTCCATACCCATCGGTCCTAGTTTTTTTTAATAAATTAAATCCAATTAATTTGTGATTACATTTTTTTATGTCATGAGAAAATATCTCCTGAAGGCACACTATATCAATTTTATTTTTTTGATTAAAAAAATCTATATGACTTTTGTTTGATTTTAAGCTTTGCACATTATATTGTAGTATTTTTATTGTGTCCATATTCATTATTTCGACTTTGTTTAACTGTTAGCCTCTCACTAACCTGATTCTGACATAAGTTTTCTATGAGCTGCACTATTGCATCATTGGTGTCTATATTAAATTTTTTCACTAGCAAAGTTAGCAATCTTTCTATTTCTCCTACTTTCGTCCAGTTCTGCTTTTGATAGCAGGGTTCTTCCGACTTGTTTTCTTTCCTGGTATAACTTTTCTCTGGTTTGGCTGTTCGCACGTTCCTTGCTACATCACTATATCTATTTCTTGTAAGACGTTTGTTTATCACTTTGTCATTGTTAATGCATTCCACATTTGTTTTATTCAATATCGGAAAACTTTCATCCATTTCTTCTAAAAGACTAAATCTGTTGTTGTAATTAATGGCGCTATGATACGTTTCAAACGCCTCAACTTTTGAAACTTTCTTAACCGTCATTATTTCTATTACCTTTTTTTCCTTTTCCCATTTAGGGCAGTTGTTTCTATTCAGAGCACAATGCTCACCACTACCACAAAGAACACACCGATTTGGTTCTTTACAATTTTTTTTTTCGCAGCCTTCATCTTTTCCACACATAATACATCTGGGCTTAGCTCTACACCCCATTCGCGTGTGTCCTAGCCGACCACAGTTATAGCATTGCCTAATTCTTGGAATGTAATGTGTCACCTTGAATTTGACACAGTAAATATCTATAGCCTCAGGTATCTCATGCCCTTCAAAACCTATTTTTACCGTGTAGGTCGGAACGAATTTTTCTTTTTCTTCCGGATCTCTTTTGGTTATCCTAGTGACAGATGTTACTTTTATATCCGTGTTTATATTACTCAATATTTCATCATCAGTGAATTCTAACGGAATATTCCTTACTACTCCTACAGTTTCTACAAATTTTTTGGGTATGAAAGGTCTGAGCCCTAGTTCTTTCACCTTTTCATTGTTTACACATTCATTTGCATACTTATGACTTAAAAAATTTATTTTGAATAATGTTCTTCCAATTAATTTTATGTTTTTAATTCCTGTTACATTTAACTTCCTGATTTTTTCCCATAAAAAAAGCCCATTACTAATTTTTACATTTTTAAATAACTCACTTTTGGAGGAGTCCACCAACACACTGAATTCACCACGGTGTCTTTCCGTGTATTCCTCACTTTTTCTTTCCTCTCTCCTATCTTTATTCTCCTCTGTCTCCATATTAATTTCTGCCTCTTGTTGTTTATTATAATGTACACTCTTTATACCTGCTTCACTTCCACTTGCCTGTACTTCACTACATTTAATATTGTCTTGTTCTTTTTTACCAACATCTTTGTTTTCTTCTTCTCTACCTTTACTTTGAACACTCGTGTTATTTGCCTTCTTTCCTTCTGTCCCTATGTCCATACCCTCATTTGTCACATTTTGCGTTTTTCTTGTTGCTCCTGTCCCTGTTTTTAATATTTATCAATTTTACTTTTAATGTGGTATTCTTGGTATTGCTACACAGTTATGAGTTGTTTGCAAGAAGTAGCAAAAAAGGATTTGTACTTCCTGTACAACATATGCAATTGTGAATGCACACTTGGTGATATTCAGGCTCTGCTTCTTGCTGCCATAACACGTCACAATTATCACAGGTGTCAAAAGACGCGTATTATTAATCTCAAGGACAATAAATATTAATAAATTTTATCTCTGTCCGGAGATATTTGCAGTTGAAGTTGGCGATTTTCATGTGGTTGTTGTTGTGTTTCTACCCACAAAAAAAATTGTGCATCACGTGGCGGTAGCCATGGTTATACCACACACCCGGACTTGGCATGGCGTAGCCCAGGGTTATTTTTTGTAAGCGCGGCGAAGGCCGCCAACGCAGGAAGGTGTTCTGCGCAAAAATAATATGGATCCTACTATGGATTTTGAACGAGTTAAAATTTTTATTTTCCGCCTTCGGATTTTTAATACTGATGTCGAGTCGTTTGACACCTCTCTCGATATTTTTGGTAGCGTAGTCAACTAGACTATTACCTTAATTTAATAATCTACAAACATATTTTGTGAATAATTTTTCGATGTTTGCTTCGTTCAATTCTGATATGCAGATATTCAACTTTTAGGTAATAGTCTAGTTGAGGGGTCGACTGCTAATACGCATCAAAAAATATCGAGAGAGGTGTCAAAAGACGCGTATTAGTCTCGAGAGCATATTCCAGTATCCGGACATACGGACATCCGGATTTTCCGTTTATGATAGCCGTATTTTTTGCTTAGCTATCCGGTTATTCGAATATCCGGATAGTTGAAATATCCGGATGCAGTTCACAGCCCTAGTTCTAACCCTGTGGAGCTAAGTGATCCACTGTAAGTTAAAAACTCATATTTTCAGCACTTTTGAATAAAAATTTAACTTTTTTTCAATTAGTTTTCGGCAATAATAGAGGTTAAACAAGCCGGCATTCAAATATTTGCTAGACATTCTTAACAACTCCTTGCCACAATTGAAGGAAAAATTTGGAGTGTTCCAACAATTGTAAAGTTGAGTGCATGTCTTCGTTTTTTTCACAGCGGGATGACATCAAAAAGGCGTTGGAAAGGACCATGAGGTGGGCCTTAGCCAATCTTGTTTCAGTGAGGTACTTTCAGAGGTGCTGAACATTTTGGAACCGTTGCTTTGTCTGCAATGGATACCTTGGCCGACTTTAACAGATCAACGTCAAACTGCACACAATTTTTATACAAAGTTCGGAATACTAAGAGTTGTAGGTTGTCGGGTCTGCCTCCTGTACCCTTCGCATAAATTGTATTTTTAGACGAATTTCGTACATATTTTTTTGGTCTTTCCATACCTAGAAAAAGATACGTAGCCATAAAAAATAGAATTTAAATACTTTGCAATACAAGAATTTTACTTTTTTCCACTCAGCTTCGCTTTTAACAGGTGGACCAAGGCTATTTAAACATAAAGTTAGCTGCTTCCAGAAGTCGTCACTTTTTCCCGATCATCTTGTCAAGCAGCATTACCGATTGTGCATTATTTATTGATGTACTCCTAATAATAAAAGTACTTATTGTAACGAATTTAGTGAAACTCCGCTTATTTAAAACCTTCTGCAAACGTTCGAATCGCTAAATTGTCGAATAAATAACTCCAATATTCAGTAATGCAAAATATTCTTTATTAGACTACAATAACACTTATACTTCACAACTGATTGCGTGTTTAAGTCAAACTGATTGATTCTTACCATGATGTAATTACAAGGTGGCTGACGTTGGCAGCTTCTCTTTCTAATCCGCCATCTTGAACTCCCACTCTTACGAAACTGCCTTTTCATTCAGAGGAAAAATTGTAGTAAAACCCATAAAAATCAATTTTCCTGGAAAAGTATGCAACATCATCACTTTTTTTCTCCAATTCTATTTTGTGTTGACTTCTATAGCTCAAACTAGTGACAATACTAAAAAAAATCATTATTTTTTCAATAAAAACATTTAAATTTTCCATTTTTTTAGTTCTATGAGAAAACTGATCGAATATATTCAACAGCCCGTGGTCATTTATTTTCAATCGTTGCTTTTTCGCAGCATTAAATCATCGAAATTATTGTTCAGAATGTAGACGACCATGCACACGTAACCGAGTGCACCCTACGGAGAACGGTCAGAGTTGGATGCGGCTGATATGTATACCAATATGCCGATGTGGTTACCACTTTTCGAGTTAGAATTAAATGGATCTAGAAATGTACCAAAGGCCCCACCTGAACCATCTGATGCTATACAAACTGGAACAGATTCAGATGGTAATCCAACATATGTAGCACGTGTCTATTTTCAAGATCTATTACCTGCCGCCTATGCACCGGCAAAAGGTGTCGCACACGCTTCACATAGCAATAATGTTTTAGTCAAAACGTCGAGTTATTAAATAATTTCAAACATAAATGGGTGGCCGATTTAAATGGACATGTACCGGAAGGAGCTGTGGTTGGTGGTTATTCGGAATTAGGTGAAACATACATTTCACGTGCTATATATAAAGACAAAATTTTACTAGGCAAAGTACATCCTTCACATAGAGTAATGTATATGCCAAACAATGCCACTGAGGTGAACAGATCTGAATAAGAAGTACATATTGGTAACAAAATCCTATACCGAAATGTAATCACTTAATGTGAATTTGTGTATATTTATAATTATTGTAAATATTATTTTAAAGGACAACTTAAATATATAAATCGAAAATTTTTAACTAAAATAGTTGAAAAATTAGGTCACTGAACTTCTTAGACTATTTTGTAGATAACACACAAACTCCTATTAAAACAATCGATCTCACTTTAGAGTTGGGCTGGGCAGCTTCGACAGAGAACTACTTTCAATCTAACTTTACTGTTTTGGCCCTAGGCATTAGAATTTTACTGTTCTTTTCAGTTAAAGGGCCAAAGTGACAATATTAAACTCTATTTAACTCAAAGTCGCACTGAAAAACCGGGCGACAGAGTTTAAACTCTAATAACCAGGGGCGGAAACTGTTATTCCTTTTATAATATAATTCCTTGAAAAACTATTAATTTTGGGTTTATAATATATTTGGATCAAGATAAAAATTATTTTCGGATTTTTATTACCTCAGTCCGATAGAACTACTTAAACTCGGACTTTTAAAAATAAAAGTCTGGAAATAAAAGTTAAATCCCGACTTTTATTTTTTAAGGCCAAAATAAAAGTCCGGCATGATAACAAAGAAACGGTTTAATCGAAATAAAAAAAAAATAGTTCCGATAAGACGTATCTTAAAAAATAAAAGTCCGGATTTAACTTTCATTTCCGGACTTTTATTTTTAAAAGTCCGAGTTTAACTAGTTCTGTCGGACTCAAGAAATATAAAATACAGATTTTACTTTTATATGTGGACTTTTATGGAAAAAGTTCGAAAAATAAAAAGGATGCATGATTCGACATGATATTGCTATAGGTATATCCGAACAGAAAATAATTATTATTTTCTGTCCCTGCTAATAACAAGAGATATTTTTAGAATTTTTCTGTAAATCGACGTGGCATACCAAATCCAGCATTTTCCATATTTTTTTTGCAAAGGAGTTCAATAAAAAAAAAAAAAATTTGAAAGCGCTAGTTATTGTTGTGCAGTGTGAATGAAATGACTCCTTCACAGTTGAACATGGTCTTAATTTTAAAATTCAAAATTGTCGTGCAAGTTACTTATGTCGATTTTGAAGGTAAATAGGAAGATATGGCATACATGTAGAAGACCGTTCGAACATATCCCATTTTATATATCAAATCTTGTTACGGATATGAGTTCTCCTTCAAACTCATCGTGAGCATATTTTACTAGAAATATAGGAGTATTACAAATATAAATAGTACACTATCCATAAACCGAATTTCATCCAAATCGGTTGAAGCGATTCAGAGTAGTACTGAATATATAAATATACAAAAAGATTTTTTACATTTTAAGTTTTAAGATTAAAGTAGGTTATATTTTAATCTAAAAACTAAAAAAAATCCAGTTTCGTTACCATCAAGGATTTAATGCATTTATTCAAAAAAGTATCAAATTTAATACTATTTTAGAAAACGGCTTCTTCTGTTCTTCCCCTTTCTCTCATAATTCGTATTATGTGGGAGTCTTCAGAATGAGCTGTCACTACATAGAACAAGGCAGTCGGTTCTATGTACCGGAGCGACTCGGGATTTTTCCCGACCAAGGACTGTCATTTCAGTGTGACCCCATCTAATTTGTTACGTCCCTCCCACAAATTGTCATCCTCCCAGCAGTTCCTTGCAGCAGGACTGCTCCGTATTCTCTTACTCCGGGAAGGCATCGAATCCAATCCGGGTCCGTCTCCTGACCCCGGTCCTGAGAAATAGTTTTGCTGCATCTGCCGGAAAAGAATCTTTTTAGGACGGTCATACTCTGTTCAGTGTGTCTCGTGCAAGGGATGGTTGCATCGGACAGGTTGTTCTGGCCTTGATCCCAAAACCCGACGTCCACGTAACTTTTATAAATCTTTTGTGGCTACTTGCTGTTCACGCCCAAGGGCGTCCCGTAGTCTACGCCTAAGCGCCCCCCTAAACCATCCAAAGCAGTGGGCCCAGACGGCATAGCCATGCCGATGCTTAAAAGCCTAGGGAAAGAGGGTTTCAAATATTTAGCGCATGTCTTCAACCCGTCTCTTTCCACCTTTGTCATACCTGAGAAATGGAAAATGGCCAAGGTGGTCCCGCTACTAAAGCCTGGGAAACCAGCTAACATAGGTGAGTTCATAATCGCCACGGGCTGTCTTCTTATGTCCCTAGAAAACCATCTGCATAATGAGGCGAGAATACTCCCCAGCAGGGAGAGAAATGAGATGCTGACCAAACAGTTCCTGTTGAATACCCAGAAACCTGGACATCCCAACAGACATCTGACTGATGAACCAGCACCGCCTAGGGGCTTAAGGAGTCATCTCCGTAAACATTTTGAGGAAATACGGCACCTGCGAACCCAGCCGTATGAAGCGAAAAAACACAAGCATGTCTTTGGTGAACTCCATAAACAGGCGTCGGACCTTTATGCCGGGAATTGCCCGGTGAATCCAGTACTTAACGAAAATTATCCAAAACTCGAGGAACGCATACTCCCCAGGGAAACGCGTGTCACTCTTGCTCAACTTCGTTCTGGATATTGTAACAGGTTAAACTCTTACCTATCCAGAATCAACCCCGACATACAAAATGTATGCCCCGCTTGCAATGTGTCCCCACATGACACCAACCATCTCTTCAATTGTAATGTGGAACCAACGCCTCTAACACCCCTTTCCTTATGGTCCACCCCTGTTGAAACAGCAAGTTTCCTTGGACTCCCGTTAGAGGATATTGATGACAATTTGTGATCGGTCGCGGCTATTAGGTGGGGCGAGCATTGCGACAACAACAACAACAACTACATAGAACACCTGGCTTTATTACATCATGGATTCTTACTAAGCTTTCGCTCCTTTTATACTCTCTGCTGTCTCGTTCGCATACTTCTAGGCGTTTCTTCTTCTAGAATTTAGTTCTTTTGTACCAGCTATAAACTACAGATGCACGTTTATAGCCTCTCGCATGGCCATATGCGCGTGTATATGTAAGTAATACTTCCACCAATGATTGCATACTTTTGTGAGAATCTCAGATAAGATATATGCATGATGCATGTGTTTGTGCGTTTCTCTCCGCTGGTAGTATGTACATATGTGTAGACATAATGATTGATTTGTTTATGTACATACCAGTGACTGCTTAGTATCGGCTTAGAGATGATAGTATCCCTTAGTGTTGCTAATATTCGTCACAATATAATTATAAGAATATCAAATTTCAAAACCAAAAATTATTTACACTTTATTTTTCTTGTTGTTGTTGTTGTAGCGATTAGGTTACTCCCCGAAGGCTTTGGGGAGTGTTATCGATGTGATGGTCCTTTGTCGTATACAGATCCGATACGTTCCGGTAACAAAGCACCATTAAGGTGCTGGCCCGACCATCTCGGGACCGATTTATATGGCCACATTAAACCTTCAGGCCATCCCTCCCTCCCCACCCCCAAGTTCCATGAGGAGCTTGGGGTCGCCAGAGCCTCGCCTGTTAGTGAAACGGGATTCGCCGCTCGAAGATGAGGTTGACAATTGGGTTGGAGAAGCTATATATTGCGCTACACAACCCTTGAATCCCACTTTGTTTTTCTCTCCTTCGCCTGTAAAATATAACTATATAATAAATAATAATATAAGTAAATATGGGTTTCCCCGCTATTCATTTCGCCCGAACAAAGAGTTGCCGATAATTGAAATCTTTTTCGAACACAAAAAATTGTTTCGCCACCCTCTGCGATAGGGTGAACAAAAACTGTGAATATCTTCGGGTGAAAATAAAACTTGGAACGATTTTCCGTTATCCCTTTTCAAATTTGGTTTGGAGACAGACCGGCTTCGGCGCTGTGCCATCTTCGGGGTAATTTTTCGTTCTGACAACACTTAAGCTGAGATGGGCAGCAAAATTGTATGTTATCGAACAAATTTGAAAAGTTAAACTCACTCTAGTCAACTTTAACTGGAGTTCAAACTCGCACTGAAAAACCATGCAGTAAGTGTTAGCGATTATGTTTACTACAATCTACAATTTATCTCGCAGAAGCTTTGCATATCTATTTGATGTGAAGCAGTTTTCAAACATGCGCGATTATTTTTGGATTCCAATGAGCAATTCCCATTCATACCAAGAGTAATTCCCATCAGATAGTTTGAATGACAGTGTAGTTGTACGAAAAATTTGAGAGCCAAACAGGGTTTTCGCAACAGAGAATGTTAAATTCTGTACTTTCTCTGTTATAAGTAAAAGCGAAAGAAAGTTCTCCCGGTTACGCCAATTTATGTAAGTCTTGCTGAAAAAACTGGTATGATGTAATTGTATATAAAATACTTGTACATATATGATTGTAAATTAGGTTCCCTTTATAAATTTAGTACGTATGGTAGCTAATATTATTACGGAATCTTAAATAATTCAGCTACATTCGCTTACATTTAACTATGTCTGCTAAATAATTCATTTACAATTTATGGTTTTTCTTTTTTATCCTTAACTGTGTACTTATCATAAGTTTTTGTAGGATCATATGGTTCCCAGCGGCTTGCTGGGAAAATGTGTTTATTTCGCTCATACCATGAACGCAACAATACTTTGCCCGCATGCGATTCTTCCTTTTCTACTGTAGCATCGCTATTCATACGTATGTCATCGTGTACATCGAATTGAAATAGCGGCCCACTTTTGCCACGCGCCTTTGTTACAATAAAATCATAAAACGAATAATGATGTGGTAATATTAAATCTTCTTTAACATACATCAATTGATCAGCCATAACTGTTTTCAATTCGTTAAATTCTTTGCGCAGCAATTCCAAACAACGTTGTAGAAACTGATAGATGGAATTACCTTTCTTCATGCAAACGCAACGCCGATGACCACTACCATCCCAGTAACTGAATGTAATTGTTATTTCTTGATCTTTAAGCGCTGCTTGTTGCATTACCCATTCTTGTCGCAATTGTTCACGTAAACGATTTTCTTGTTCTTCGCGTTCGCGATCCGGCAAAAATGATGTATCAACTTCGGGATTTTTGAAGATTTTCTTTTTTTTGGGTACTGCGCTTTCATCACTGAGGTCAGTCCATTTCTTCTTCGGTGGTTTTTCCTCCTGTTTAGCCACTGAATTGCAATCCGTATCTTCTGCATCCTTGTGTTCGTCCTCATCTTCGTCGCCGTCATCATCATTGAAGCTGAAGGATAGCGCCTGTATTTGTCGCTTTTGTTTGTTTTTCTCCGCTTGTATAGCTTCTAGGGCGCGTTGCTTTTCACGTTCCTTTTCATCTTTTTTCTGTGCCAACTTCTTTTCACGTTCTCGCACTATGTCTTCCTGCTTCGCCTTCATCTCATCCAACGTGACCAGACCAATGGTCGAACTTTTGAGCTGCTGCTCCACGGCATCATAATGTGCAGCAAATTTATTCTCAATCTTATCTAGTTTTAGTTCTTCCTCTATTTTTTTCTTCCGAAACTCTATCTCTTGTTGAGCAATTTCTCGTTTTTTCATCAGTTGGGCGGCACGGCCAGCTTCGCTGGCAGCTCCTTTGTAGTGTGCCATCTTGAAACAACTTTATGCCAGCACTCCAAGATATATATGGCCTTTTTTTCTGTGCTTTAAAACTATAATGTAAGGAGGAATTCCACAAGATTTTCTAATAATCCTTTGTTGACAACAAATTTTTTCTGTAAACTGATATGACAGTGTCAGTGACAGCTGTTTGAGTTCTTCATTGTGACTTAGCTTCTTCTTCTTCCCCTTTCAGAGCTACCAAAACCCAAAATTGTCCAGTATCAGTGGAGATGTATTTCTACTGAGGGGCTTAATTCCCTAATTGTGAAAAACTGAAAAATATACACTTAATGAAAACTCATTTGCACACAAAATTAACACTTTCAATTTTCATGCAATTCTTCAAAATATTGTGCACATTGTTTAGCTGAATGAGAGCTGAATATAAAAGTCGTATGTCTGTATATGTTTATGAAACAGTATGAAAAGAAAAAAGTTATTTTGCAACAGTGCGTATGAGTTTTGAATGTCATAATAGTGTACACTGGCTGTCAAGAAAACTCACAAAGTTTTTTTCAGTGAGTTTTCTTGTTCACACTTTTGCTTAACAGAATCAGAATTTCAAAGTTTACATAATTTCTTATGTACACTTTAAAACTCACAGACAGTGAATTGACCTCCAGTACATAGTGTACAAGTACAAGTGTGTTGACTTATCTGTCAAGCATTCTGACAGGCACTCGCTGGATTCGGAATGACAGCAAATTCAAAATGGATACCATTACCGAAATGATTGAAAAATTGAAAAAGTCGAGACAATTGGTAGACAAAAATGTTGTCGTTGAGACCAAAAATGCGACTCTAGACCTGAGATTTCCATCAGGTGAGCGAGGCTGTTTGTAGTTTTGACGTTTATCGCTTAGTGAACACACTTGTATAGGTACACTATGATAGAATTCACTAACTTATTCCGATGCGATTTGTCGAGACTTTAATTAACGATTTTGTCACTTGCCTTATCGATTGTACTATTCAGTAACTTAGTGTTAACGACTTGAAATAATAGAATCGGAATAATAGAATGGTGGCAGCACAGCTTAACGAAACCTAAAAAATTGAGAAAAGCACAAAAGGAATGCCAATAATAAATAAATTACATATATTAACTGCTTTTAAAAGTCATTATTGTGCAAGTTTTTACCTATTTTAACAAAACGTAAGTAAATGCGGTATTAATTTCTTTTTTTCTTTGTTGATATCGCAGTTATTCTTGTACCCTTTAATTGACCATTAAGTTTAGAAATAATATCATGATCTGGGGTTAGTCGGTACAGCTTTCGAAACTCCGTGGCATTCAAGTGGAATGGGTTATCATCTACTTCTCTAAGACGGTGTCTGCTCACTGGCGATGGACTTAGTAATTCTTGTGATAAAACGTACACCAAGTACTCAAATCCGTTTCATTTATAAATAAAGCAGCTTTTCGTATTTGAAAGTATTTAAATAAACTTCCGATTTTCCTTTTTTAACTAAAATTGCCAGAAGTATTAATTTCGTGATTCTTAACGCAGCCAATTTACGTGCCGTTTATTTAACAACATAGCTGATCGTCGATAAACAAATATCGATACAAAATAATTACTGAATAACGAAATGGTTATAGTTATCGATTCGCAATTAAAGCGATGGCAAATGAGGTTAAAAATTTAGCGAATTCCACTACAGGTATGTGGGTTAATATTATCCGTGGTTTTTTTTACAAGCGTATCCGTTTACGTTTGCGCGTAAAAACAAAACGGTTATCCTCGATTAGATAAAGCTTAGGAGACCCATCTAGCGGCAACTAGCTACAGAACATGTTGTACCGAAAAGCGCAAACACAAACCTCTGTAGTGGAATTCACTAACTTATAACAGTGCGATTTGTCGAGATTTTAATTAACGATTTTGTCGCTAGCCTTATCGATTGTACTATTCACTAACTTAGTTTTAAAGGCTCGAAATAGTTGACATTTAAATTTCGTTTTAATAATACAAAGGTGGTAGCACAGCTTAACGAAACCTAAAAAAGCGAAAAGCACAAAAGGAATGCCAAAAATAAATAAATTCCGTATACTAACTGCTTTTAATTGTGCAAGTTTTTACATATTTTAACAAAAGGTAAGTAAATGCTGTATTAATTTCATATTTCTCGACATAACCAATTTCTCACATTAAGATAAAATGGTGTCAACAAGTAAAAGTAATAATAGCTGTGTTTTTTTTATTCGATATACGTTTACGCTTAAAATTTATATGGACTGCTAAGCGACAAACTTTAAATACACCTCTGAAATTGCTGCGCATAAAATTTGTCCTACTAAATTTCAATACGCATTATACTCAGATGTAACTGAAATATGTGTTTTTGTTTCACCCTCTACACTAATTCTATGTATTCTATGCGTGTCCACAATTCATCGCCATTGATTCAGCTATATGTTATACCCTATGACTATCAGAGGGTTGTGTCTCCGCTTTTCGGTACACCCTGTGCTGTTATGTTAGTTATTTAACCACCGCCGCTACATGGGTCTCCTAATCATTATCTAAGCGAGGATAGACTTTTTTTCACGCGCAAACAAAACGTATACGCGTTTAAAAAAACACGGCTAATGTCATTTGATTTATAAATAAAGCAGCTTTCCGTGTTTTAAAGTATTTAAATATAATTCCGATTTTCCTTTTTCATTAAAATTGCCAGAAATTATATCAAGAAGAATTTCCGAGCTCTATGCCATACATATATATTAGTAATAAAAATGCAATTAATTATACCATATATGTTGTATTTAGGTGCATTTACAAGTCCCTGTGCTTTTTCAAAATTTGCAATTCATCGTGAATTATATTTTTATGTATGTATGTATCATAATTTCACTCCCATCCAGCAAGTGATACCCCCATCACGCCCAAGCCAGAGGCTTCAGGCATCCTCCCATTTTAATAATATTAAAATAGTCATCTTGTGTCATGTAATTTGTTAGATAATTCAGCTTTTGGTTAATTTCCAGTGGTGACTTGTTTTCTTTATGTGGATTATTAATTTTTTAATTGTAACGTTGTAGCTCCAATCGTAGAAATTTGTTTAATTGTAAAGTTGAAAACAGGTTAGACAAGGTATTGTTATAATTGTTATGCTATGCTTATTTACTAATATTTACACTTCAATGTGCTTATTATAGTTATTATTTTATGCTTTTTTTCATCACAATTTATATGTAAGGTGTAGAAATTTGTTTAATTGTGAAGTTGAAACTAGGTAAGACAAGGTATTGTAATGCGCTCATTACAGGTGTTATGTTATGTTTATTTACTAATATTTACATAGTTAAATTTTTTTTTTAAAGAATTTTCATCGTTTAATGAATTTATGTTTTTTTTTTTTCTTCTCGTCATGTGTACTTGAATATCATCCGACATTCAAACTGCCTCGATTTCGGTGAAGGATCGGTCAGATAATTTTATTTTTTTAAATTAATTTTCATCGTTTAATGAATTTATATTCATTTTTGTCTGGTCATGCATACATGACTGTACATTAAAATGTACAGATTTTTTCTATCCCGTTATTTGTCCTCAGGGGTTTTATATGTATTTTTGCAATGAGGCAATCTCTGCCCCGTTACATGATCCGTTACTTGCAATAAGATTTCACAATAGTTATATATATGTGTAAAACGAACGTTTTACGTATAAGCTTTTATTTCTTGTAATTTTTAATTACACTTTTATGCCGAATGTTTTTGTTAAAATTGTAATGTTAAATTGATTTTGCCCGATAGCAACTAATGTATTTTTGCACAACCGACAATCGCACAATTATTAAGACTTTTGAAAGATTTTAATCAATCTATCCCACACTATCCGCCATCTTATCCTCAACCGCATGTTATTCATGCTTCATGTTATTCATGCGGTTGAGTTGTGGGGAAAATCGAACTTAACGCGACGACGTTACAAACCGAAGTTAAGATTGCGCATTGCGCATGTAAACATTAGATCAGCTGTTTTTTATGGGCAATTCATACAGCGTTTTCCTTTAGATCTTGTTTTTTTCTCTCTTTCTTTCATTCGCTCAAGCAGTCAACTGTGACGTAGTTGCGCGGAATGAAGCAATTTTGAACTCGTGAATGCGCAATCTGGGAATGTGATTTGTGGGTGGCCATAGTGTATAACATATAACTCACTCAGTTACGATGAATAGTGCATTGTGACTAAGTGTGTTATCTTATCTGTCAGCTGCCTGACAGGCTGTTCAATATGGCTACTTTTCAGCGTTTTGACAGTATTCAATATGGCGGCGCCTATCTTCAGCGGGTGATAGAAAGAGAGACAGAATGAGACAGCGATAGTCAAATACAAATCATGTGATCCAATCACTTTGGAATTTTGACGTTTATGCAGAAGATATCACACTTAGTCATCAATCACAATGGTGGATAAAGCTGCAGACATTGGTGTGTTATCGGTAACCGTATCGGTAACCTTATAACCAATGTCTCCAGCTTTAAGAGTACTAATTTTATGCGCAGCAATTTCAGAAGAGTAGGTAAAGTTTAACGCTTAGTAGTCCCTATAAAGTTTAAGCGTAAACGTAGATAAATGTAAAAAAAACACAGCCATTGAGTAAATACCGATTAAAATATAACATAAGTTTATACAGCTCCAGTAATTTTTTACTTTAGCTCACAACTGCTAAAACTCGTCCAAATGATGACGAATCCGAACCCCCAGCGGGTTAGGGGGCTTAGAATATACCCGCGGCAGCTATGTCTGTCATAAGATACGACCAAAATACCCAAATGATTCACGGCGTTGTGTAGCGCAACCTTCAAGGGCTTGCTAGTGCAATTTATAGCTTCTCCAACACAATTGTCAACCTCACCTACTCGGCGAAACCTGTTTGTGTTCTTTGTTTTAGGGCGCAGGGCGAAGTGGCTTATAAGAGAGTTTTGCGCATAGCAACTTTCTGCATTATAAAAAATTACCGTGGGTGGATCCAACACCGGGTTGGAGATCAAAATTACATCCACGCAAAACTTTTTTCTTTAAAACTTTTCTTCAGGGTACGACAAAATAATCAAGATTACAACAACCACCAATTTTTAATTTCCTTTGCAACTATTTCTTGACAGAAGTAAAATTTTAAGTTTCCGCCTTAGGATTTGTGGTCTTGTGTCCAAAGCGCGTCTTTTGACACATCTCCTGAAAATGTCATCAGAATCATACTGGGCAACGGTGAGGCCATAATGGACATAAAAGGAGTCTTTCGGCTTACTATAGTAGGAAAATTCAGTCCCCAAGATATAACTTCTTCCAATGGGTTGAGGTTTATTGACCCCACAGCAGTAGAAATATACTCATCTGAAGTACCAGGGTTAAGCAAGAAAAGATACATCAATCTGCTTGGCTGCTTTCTGATCGAAGTACCTGGGGGTGTGCCGGGTGTGACAGCCAAGATACGAACACGCCTATATACGGCGAAGAAAGTGCACGTATTGGCTTAAGGGAAGTTTGGCGTCGAGAATCTGATAACTCCACTGGGCTCGCAATCTTCAACCCAAAGTTGTACATTATTCACTCACTACGTTCCTCCGTGGATTTCTAGCGTGTTCGAAAAACTACTGGTAGGATGAGGAATGTCGCATTGCATCGGAACCAATTACGCTACGTATGGGAAACGCTGCGTACGAGTGCATCAGGAGTGTTATCGTGACGGAAACAAAGGACCACATACGTCTACTATAAGAAAGAAAAGCTTCAGATTTTAGCTGATAAGAAAAGCTTCCCGAAAAATCTACTTAAAAAAACTGTAGGAGGACGGAAAGTTTTATGACTTCTTGAAGGAATTCTTCTAATTGTTTAGATAACGAGGTACATGACAAACGACGATATTCTAATCCCTAGTTTATACGACTCTTAAGAAAGATTTCCATGATACAGATATTAGGTTACGCTGGTGCTCAGATGCTCAGTTCAGAAGCAGTTAACTTGGAAACTTTTTTTGGTAATACTGATTTCCAGTATTCATCGACTAACTGCTCAGTAAAGATAAAGGCACGAAGATCGATGCCCGGTCCTCGTTAAGACCAAAAAGTGAGTGTGTTCGATTAACACCCCCATTGGCGTGGAGAGATGAACTTGAGAAAACCTTTATAGCTCCGCTGAGCGCTTGGACTGCTAGCCAAAAATACTATGACACCTGCAATGGAGTGGAATCAGGTCACCGCTGGCTTAGCTGACTCGACAAGTGCTCAGCGCCGGCTCTACTGGTAGCAAAGTTAAGTTAGCTCGGCTGGGCCAAGAGATCAGAGTGACATGCTTTGGAACTTGGATAATTTGCAAGAAAAAGGAGTTCATTGATAGCCCTCGACCTTGCGGTGGCAGAGCAAGACGTGGTAAAAAATGGATTTACATAACATGTGCAACGAATTGATGGACTTCGTACATATTTTTTGAAGGGAATGGAATTATATCGCAATTATTGGTCCACTTAACTCCCTTGGTGTGACCAATTGGCGCCAGTTGTTGGACGGCCATAACCGTTAAAACGGTTAAGCGCCAATTAAATAAGTAAGTATTGGTCCACTTGTGAGTGTGCGAACGCTATCGCGAGTTAGGGAAGTGATACGCCTTTTCAGGAAGAAAAAGCTAAGACAGAAATGCGTGATTACGAGGAGCTTGAACTGCTAGCCACCAGAAATAACGCCCGAAAATTTTACCAAAAAATTCGGCGACATACGGAAGGTTTTAAGACCGGGGCAAACTCTTGTAAGAACGAAAACGGCGACCTTGTAACTGATGTCCAGAGAGTACTTAGATTATGGAGGGAACACTTCTCTGCTCTCCTAAATCTACCATAGACTAGATTTTCACAATACGCCAAATCTTGGAAAAACCCCTTCAGGTTTATTTTAAGGACAATTTCCAAACTATCAATGAATTTTTGGCGTTAATTTCAGGATTAAAAAAAAAGTTTAAAATAAATATTTGGCGCGTTAAATCTTCGCAGAGATTTTGGGCCGAGCCTCTCTTCGAATTTGCGTCGTGCTCCTGGTAATTTGTCCTACAAATTGGCGAGACCGAACCTACATGTTTCATGCTGACTTCGAACGGTATCTGCAAGGCAGATGAATTTTCACTGAGAAGCGTTTTCATTGCAGAAATACACTCGGAGCCGACCCCGTGAAGAAAATATTTTTTGTAATCGAAAACTGTTTTTAAATTTTCGATGTTGCTGTGACCTCGAATTGAACCCAAGACCTTCAGTGTAGTAAGACGAGCACGCTACCACCACACCATGGAAGCCGAGATCTATTATCGAAATTGTTCCAAAATAATCCCCAAATTATTCACAAGTTGTCCCGAAATTTTACCGAAAGTATCCCGAAGTGATCTTGAAACAGTCCTAAAATGGTTTCGAAATAGTTTCGAAAAAGTCTCAAAACTATCCAGTACTTATCCCGTAGTTATCCCAAAATAATCCCTAAGTTATCCGGAAATAATTATCTTAAATAGTAATAAATGATAAATAGTGATCCTGAAACTGCCCCAAAATACCGCAGAAGTTGTTTGGATGTGCTTCTTAAAATAATCCTGCAGTGTTCCCAAAGCCTTCCCGAAATACTCACCACACATTCACGAAATAATCTCAAAATTTTCCAAGAATATGCAATACAATTTACACCCTCTTCAAAATTTGGTCGAGGTCCGCCAATCCGGAGAGAAGCATACATCTATATTGGGTCCCAGGGCATATGGGAATAGATGGGAATGAAAAAGCGGATGAACTAGCTAAAAAAGGCGCATCCCTTGAAGCTTGCTCTGTAGATGTCCCAATTAGATTGGGCGATATTAAGCGAAGGCGAGAGGTGTAGATGATCGACCAAGCGGGAAAGGCGTGGGTTCAAGCGCGGGGCTGTAAAGTGTCGAAGATTATGTGTAGGTCTTACAATCTTAGACTAACACAGTTGCGCCTATCATTAAAAAGAGAGGACTGTAGACTCATGACGGGTATTCTGACTGGACACTGCCTTCTGGCGTCACATGCCTTTAAATTAGGCTTGGCCAGTGATAGCAGAAGTAGGAAGTGCGGGTTGGAGGAGGAAACGATCGAGCACGTTCTGTGCTCGTGCCCTGCACTTGCCAGGCTAAGACTCCAGCTAGGAGTGATACAGCTGTCAGATCTAGAAGCAGCAAGTGGCTTAAGTCCTAGGAAGCTTCTAGTATTTGCCAAGAGGACGGAGTTATTTTATAACATAGGTCCTGGTTTTTGATAGGGTTTTTCAGTTTGGTCGTTAAAACAAACTTCTGGTCACACTACGGACTCAATCAGTCTATGTGAGGTCCTCATGGACCGGCCAGTTCAACCTACCTACCTACCGCCAATCCGTTAAACAAAGGCAAAGGTGGCACTTAGCTCCATATTCGTTGACGTGTACATGCCCCCCCCCCCCCCCCCCCCCCCCCCCCCCCCCTTCACCCGTACTGAAGGTCATGTGTTGGCCATCTTTCATTTAGTGATTTTGTATGCCCTCTTTTCACGAACAAGAACGGGGAGTCCCTGTTTATTGTATGAATCGTTGTGACCCAGTTTGAATGGTAAAAAAGCGATAGGTCCCGTTTTTACTGCCCTTCTTATCTTCTACCGCACTTCTACGGATACGTTTTTATTCACTCTTAATACATGTAAATCCACTTTTAATCGCCTACAGTTCATATAAGGAAATATTCATAACCAAGATGTAAGCTTTTTGATGCTTTTTATCCTTTAAACACTGGCAGCACCTTAAAAAGCTTACTACTTACTACTTAAAAAGCTTCAACGGTAACAATACAATAACGAAGAAATAAGTTTTCGGGCAGTCAACGACGGGATACTCAATCGAAAAGTACGAATTGACGGAGTAAACGGAATTGTCTTTTCAGTAATTCAAATCTAATAAAAGTGAACATACATAAAAAGGTTTTAACAATTTCGTTTTTGAGAAGCTTGAGAAAAAAAAAATATAAAAGAAAGAAATATAAGAAATTGTTTGCACTAAAAGCACTTAAAAAGTTATTTCGAAGAAAAGTGTCAATAAAAAAATAATAATTGAAGGCACTAAAAAGAAAATAAAAAATAAAGAAATAAAAAGAGCATGAATAAATAAAACAAAAAAATTTATTTATGTTGAAGAAATCACCCAAGTGAATGTGAGAACCTGTGAAGTTTTTAAGCAGGCGGTGGTGGAGGCGTTTAAAACATAACGAAGTGTTGACATAGTGCGAAGTGCCCACAAAGTTTAATCGGGACCAGCATTTGAATCTAAACGAAATCGGTGCCGTAGCAATAGCGGTAAATGGTATATAGCAACAGCAAAGAAGTTGAAGTTCACTTTGTAAGACAAGAAAGTGCAAGAACATTGACACGCTGACTGAGTCTTTCAATGAATGAATGTGTTGGTAAGTGCTATTTGAAATTTTATGTGCGTGATGATATGTGTGCGTAACGGTGGTAAGGCACTTGTTAGTTCTTAGTGCGCATTGATTGGCATTCAGGCAGGCAGGCTGACAGTTAAACGGAAACGGAAATGGCAAACTGAAATGCAGACTGCAGAATAGTTAGTGTCACAGAAAAGGGTTCTATATACGATGTATATTGGAACGATTTTCCGTCATCCTTTATAAAATTTGGTTTCTATATACGTATGCATGACTTGCTGCCATTATATATGATTATTTTCGTAACTATCACTTTTAAATCAATTATTTGTAACGATTACTGTTGTAGTACAAAATATCTGAAGCCTCGTGTAACTCAATACGCAAACACACACTCACATATGTATTTCAGGATTTCCTTTTGATAGCGGTGTGTGTGTGTGTATGCGCAATTTAATGAGCTTTAGAACGTTTTTAGAATGTCAATTTTTTGATTTCCCACTGCGTAAAGACCGTTGTTGAAAATTGGAAGGATGTAGCTATGGGGATATTAAGTGTTATGATATTGCCTTTTAAGTAGGTGGCTTTAAGTGCGAGTAAGAAGTGTTTACTGAAGCATTAAATAAGAAATTTCCTGTTTGCGAAGTACATTAATGTTTAATAAAAATTGCTAACAACAAACATAAATATTTAAATACATAATTATGTACTTTAAGGCACATGCTTAGTTAGATGCTTGAATATATATATATATTCCTTTGTACTTATATGGCGTATATAAAACAATAGAGGACTTTATTTAATGTGAAACCCAATATGGTAGGCGCCGTGGTGTAGTGGTAGCGTGCTCTGCTGGTGAAGCTCGGTCCGTATTTTCTCAGATATAAATCGCTCCAAGTATTTATTTTATTCATAAGGTTCGATGTACTTATACTACATCAAATCGCTCCCGAGATGCTTGGGCCAATACCTTAATAGTGCTAATTTTCGGAACACATCGGATCAATATTCGGCAAAGGACCATCTACATTCGCAAAACCCGTTTAAACGGTTAGGCGCAAATAAGGTATCTAAGTACGTAAGTAACAGAAAGTTTTCTAGCTAAATGTGTTTCAATAAGTTTTCAACATTCTCAACGACCGTCTCGTACATATATTCCAAGGGCCATTTCATCCTCCTTCGAGAGCGTCCATGATTCCAAGTAATATATCGGGACAGGCATGATGAGAGGCTTATATAGCGTGGTTTTTGTTTCTTTGGGAGAGGACTTTAATTGTTAATTGACTACTCAGTTGAAAGAGGCAAGAGTTATTCGCTGTTTTACTACTAAGCTGTAATGGTTTTCGCTGTTAATGCTACAGCATTAGGTTATAGAAATGGCACGATAGGGATTCACCTTGTATGAAGCCACGTTGGGTTTCCAAGTCTTTACAAGTTCCAAGTAGTGCTGCTCAATGTCATTTGGCAAAGCTTTAAAGCATAAAAGACAACTTAAATGCAGATAAAGCAGCATATAGGGAACAAAAATATTATGTGTTGATTCTTTTATAACGAGTCTTCTGCAAGATTTGGGTTATCTTAAAGATATGTTCTTATATACAGTAAAATTTAGATAGTTGAAATTCAACTATCTATGGTATGGTAAAATAAAGCTTTCATGGTAGAACTACATTCGGAGTACTTGCCAAATCTCTGCCGGTGTGAGACTCCGCTTAGAATGCATTTTCTTAATGAAAAAACACGTTTCTAAATTTTTCATGTTGCTTTGCCCGTGAATCGATCCCAGGATCTGCGGTGTGGTAGGCAGAGTACGCTACCACCACGCCAGATTTTTTTTTCGATACTTTTTTTTTATAATGGTGGGTTAAGGCAAAAAGGGTTGGGCTTTCCTATGTTAGCTTTGGGTAAATGAACCGCAATGAGAGAACAATCATTTTGCGTTCTATTGTTTTTTGGTGTTTTTTCAATTTGAACATTTGATTATGATAAATTGTTTAACAAGGGTGGGCTAACGAAAAAAAGGTTTGTATATTCTGAGCTGAACTTGTGAAAATGAACCACGTAGTTTTAATTTAAAAAATTATATTTCGAGGTGCCAGCTCACACAAGGGTGGGCTTACGAGAAAAAGAGTGGACTATCCTTGGGCAAACAAACCACTGTGTAAACGCCATCATTTTGCTTGTTTTTGATTTTTGTTTGAAAACTTTTTTAACGAAAATTTGTTTTCCCTGGGTGGCCAACGATTAAAAAAGATTGGGCTATCTTGGGCTGACATTCAGCAAACAAGACAAAAAACAGAGTTTTTATTGAAAATTTTGCATTTTAGGGTGCCAGCTTCACACGGCAATGGGAATATATTCCTCATTCACTATGAGCGCTACTGAATATATCACGGACAATGTCTATAGAGATACGTTGCTTATAAGTTCAGCTGAGCAGAAGAAGCTCCCTCTATACAGAGAAAAGGTGTAAGAAACAAGTAAGGGTGTCTAAGTTCGGATGTAAACGAACATTATTTTCATATGTACAGTTCATTTCAGATAAATTACTTTTTCGAATTTTGGGATTTTTTTTGAGGCTCTGGAAATGTTGTATAATGCTTGATCGAAATAGGGGCGTGGCACCTCCCATAAAAAAAACGATGAAGCTTGGTAAGTGAAATATAATTGATACAAAACTATATTTCGCTAAGACGTAGGTTATTATTATAGTGTACATCCTTTATATATAAAAGTGGTCCTTAACCCGATTTTGATAGTGTCTCAATCTAATATCATTAACGGCTTGTTAAACTTCCAAATTTTATTCTTCTAAATGTGTATGGTGCCATGCCCATATTCCAAATTTTTTTGGTATTTATGGTTTGCGTCAGAAAACCAATCCACCTACCAAACTTTATTAGCTTAATGATATTCGTTTTTGAATTATGTCATTTTTTCCATTTTTCTAAATTTACGATATCGAAAAAGTGGGAGTGGTTATCGTCCGACTTCGCTCAAAACCAATCTACGCTGGGTCCACATAAGCCCGTATACCCAATTTGGTGAAGATATCTCAATATTTGCTCAAGTAATCGTCTTAACGGCGGCCACCGTGGTGTGATGGTAGCGTGCTCCGCCTATCACACCGTACGCCCTGGGTTCGCACCCCGGGCAAAGCAACGTCACAATTTTAGAAATAAGGTTTGGCAAGCGCTCCGGATGTATTTCTGCCATGAAAAGCTCTCAGTGAAAACCCACCTGCCTTGCAGATGCCGTTCGGAGTCGGCATAAAAGATGTAGGTCCCGTCCGGCCAATTTGTAGGGAAAATCAAGAGGAGCACGACGCAAATTGGAAGAGAAGCTCGGCCTTAGATCTCTTCGGAGGTTATCGCGCCTTACATTTATTTATTTATTTAATCGTCTTAACGGACGGCTAGACGGACGGACATCGCTTGATAAAATTTTTTTTCCATATTGATGATTTTAAAATATGGGGGTCTATATCTATCTCGACTCCTTTATACCTGTACAACCAACCGTTATCCAATCAAAGTTAATATATTCTGTGTGCAAGGCACGCTGTGTATAAAAATGACAGACATATTTAGATCTTTGCACAGCATCTATGTATGTATTTCTTAAGCGGGTCTCGTATGATGTTTATTATATTGCCGTTCGGCATGGCGTATGAGCAATAATTTAACAACATATCGTCGCCCGCTAGCCAGAAGCATGAATGTGCAATTTTTCCGATTTTGAATGCGGGCCTCTTTGGATTACCCTTTAGATTCTCTAGGTTCTACTTAAATCTAGAGCTTCCTACGTACATGGAAACCCCAATAATTTGCAATGCCATTTTCACGAATGTACAATTCAATCACACAAAGTTGAGCCAGAAAAATGAATGTGGCACATTGTATGACACATTCGTTGATATGGCTAAACAATTTTTGCAATTTTTGAAAAAAAAAATAAGAACAGCACATATTTGTATATTCGAATGTTCGGGTATTCTTCAAAAAAATTATACTAATGAGGAATTTTTAATAGCTTAATATCCGAAAAAATAGTTGTTTAATTGAAGGCAAACCGGTTTATTCGAAGCCGTTGCCTATTCCCGAATCAAAACTAAAATACTTGGAAAAATTGTGTGAAAAACTGATTATACCAAAATAATTTCATTCCTTTTATAAAAATATTGAGGGTAACGTTTTTCCCGAACCCAACATTTCAGAAGATTCTGATGAGAATAAGAACTGGTTCTATGTTTGCAATAATATCTTAAATAAAAACACATTAGTGTGTATGAAATTGAATTGAATGTGTAACTTTTTTCATTTACATACATACTTTCGAAAAGTCAAAGCCGCGGATTTTTTCCCAAGTACTGTGATGCCCCGAATCCCAATTCGCCAACGGAATTGGCCTAGCAGGTCTTCGTTTGGCCCTAGCCTTATTTCAAAATCAATCTGTAGTGATTTTTTTACGTCTTTTGAGGTTAAGGCCATACCATGACCAGTCGGGCCAATTGTTATAGCCTATTCGAATTCAGCGCATCAAAATTCATAGAAAGCATGAGTAGATTAGCCTGATCCGACTACTCTTAATTTTTATACGCAGCTGAGCAGAGCTCACAGAGTATATTGACTTTGTCCGCATAACGGTAATCCGTAACGACATAAACTAATCGAGATAGATATAGACTTCTATATATCAAAATGATCTAGGTGAAAAAAGAAATTCAATTAGACATGTCCGTCCATCCGTCTGTAAACACGATAACTTGAGTAAATTCTGAGGTATCTTGATGAAATTTGGTATGTGGGTTCCTGGGCGCTCATCTCAGATCGCTATATAAAATGAACGAAATCGGATTACATCCACGCCCACTCTTTCGATATCGAAAATTTCGAAAAACCGAAAAAGTGCGATAATTCATTACCAAAGACGGATAAAGCGATGAAACTTGGTAGGTGCGTTGATCTTATGACGCAAAATGGAAAATAAAAAAAAAATTTGGACAATGGGCGTGGCAACGCCCACTTTTAAAAGAAGGTAATTTAAAAGTTTTGCAAGCTGTAATTGGCAGTCGTTGAAGATATCATGATGAAATTTGGTAGACACGTCACTCCTATCACTATATGTGTGCTAAATAAAAATTAGCGAAATCGGATGACGAACACACCCACTTAAAAAAAAAACATTTTTTTTAAAGTCAAATTTTAACAAAAATTTTAATAACTTTACAGTATATAAGCAAATTATGTCAGCATTCGACTCCAGTAATGATATGGTGCAACAAAATACAAAGATAAAAAAAAATTTCAAAATGGGCGTAACTCCGCCCTTTTTCATTTAATTCGTCTAGAATACTTTTAATGCCATAAGTCGAACAAAAATTTACCAATCCTTGTGAAATTTGGTATGGACATAGACTCTATGACGATAACTGTTTTCTGTGAAAATGGGCGAAATCGGTTGAAGCCACGCCCAGTTTTTATACACAGTCGACCGTCTGTCCTTCCGCTCGGCCGTTAACACGATAACTTGGGCAAAAAACGATATATCTTAACTAAACTTAGTTCACGTACTTATCTGAAGTCACTTTATCTTAGTGTAAAACATGGCCGAAATCCGACTATGACCACGCCCACTTTTCTGATATCGAAAATTACGAAAAATGAAAAAAATGCCATAATTCTGTACCAAATATGAAAAAAGAGGTGAAACATGGTAATTGGATTCGTTTATTGACGCAAAATATAACTTTAGAAAAAACTTTGTAAAATGGGTGTGACACCTACCATATTAAGTAGAAGAAAATGAAAAAGTTCTGCAGGGCGAAATCAAAAGCCCTTGGAATCTTGGCAGGAATACTGTTCGTGGTATGGAATATATAAATAAATTAGCGGTACCCGACAGAAGATGTTCTGGGTCACCATGTTCCACATTTTGGTCGATATCTCGAAAACGCCTTCACATATACAACTAAGGGCTACTCCCTTTTAAAACCCTCATTAATACTTTTAATTTGATACCCATTTCGTACAAACACTTTCTAGAGTCACCCCTGGTCCACCCTTATTGTGATATCTCGAAAAGGCGTCCACCTATAGAACTAAGGCCCACTACGTTTTAAATTATCATTAACACCTTTCATTTGATACACATGTCATACAAACACCTTCCAGGGTTACCCCAGGTTCATTTTGCTAAATAGTGATTTTCCCTTATTTTGTCTCAAAAGCTCTCAGCTGAGCATTTAATGTTCGGTTTCCTTACTTGTTTTGTATAGATATGTTAACAAGAAATATATCAGCTTTTTAAATTTTTGTTGTGCCAGAAAAATGAATATGCTAAATTTCGGAGAATAGAAGTGATGCGAGCTGAATAATTATCTCAGTTAAAAGAACATAATGTGAGTATAATATATAAGTACATTTTTACACTAGAAACTAATTCTTCTAATTTTGAGAGAGCCATAAACTTTGAAACTCGATTTCCCAACATTTTGGTTTTGGCACATTCATGCTTCTGGCAAGCACAGGCGACGATATCTACAGCGATAGCAGAAGCACGTAAAAATTTGTTTGCAAACTATGGAAATTTAAAGATTTCGCGTAGCAGTCTATATAACCCTCAAATACCAAGTTCTTTTAAGGATCTTACAACAAAAGCAACTAACCTTGTATTTGAACCAACGAAATTTTAGAGTTAATCACCGATTAGGCAACGAAACTTTAAGTGCAACTTCTAAGGTTGTTTGAGAACCGCCCTGTGATAATTGTGTGGCCAAAAGTGCACTTTGGACAACAATGATGTGAAATCTGCTCATGACGCACAAAAGTCATTTGGTTGTTTTTTACGAGCTATTACCTCTTTATACATTGTAAGTTTGTTATTCCACTTTTGTTTTTAGCTTAAAGTACTTGGAAATGAAATAGAAAAATACACAGTGGAGTCTCTAAAAGTTTACGAATTCATAACAAGACAAAAGCACGTAAGTGCGAGCTTTATGCTTTTTGTTCTATCATCGGAAGTTTATTATTGAAAAATTGATACGAACTTGCAAAGTTTAGACTAGCTTAAGCACGATAAAAACACCTACAAGGTATCATGATGTAATAAAGACAAGGTGGTATATGTAGTGACAGCTCATTTTGAAAACTCCCATACAATACGAATGATGAGAGAAAGGGGAAGAAGAGAAGAGGCCGTTTTGAGAAATAGTATTAAATATGGTACTTTTTTGTATCAAAGCACTAAGTGCATTTTTTTTTACATTTTTCATTAAAATATTAATACAAGTTTATGACAGGCTCTCCGAATATACTTCACGTTTGCCATACTACACATGAATTCAAGAATATTAGGGACAAGAAGCAAGAAATGATAGAAGAAATGATAGAGATATAAGTGGCCGGCCTTGCATGTTTTATGCAAACTCCAAACTGCATCTGCTAGGGCTGCTAAGTTATCGCTCAGAAACTTTTTATAGCAAAACCAGAGATGCGTCGCTTAGCTTGTGTTCCGAAGGGCAAAATCTATATATATAAAAAGAAAGGCTAAAATGTGTGTTAGTTGGTCGCCGGTGTTTGAAGAGATACGTCGGTCGATTTTGTTCAAACTTTCACATAAGTTGCGTATACCTCACGCGGTGGTTATGACATAGGTTAGGTTGCGATTGACGCACAAATGTCAGGGTCTTGAGATCAAAACATGGACATGGGTAATCCTGGGATGAGTTTGTACAATATGGGTATCAAATGGAAGGTGTTTATGAGAAATTTGATACGGTGTATTTTTCGTACCCCTTGGTGACTAGGGTTTCGCGATATAAAATGAAAGCTGTTGATGAGTGCTTTAGTAGAGGGTAATTTTCATACCCCTGGGTGACTAGGGTCTCGAGAGATAGGCCAAAACGTGGACCCGGATACCCATAGAATGTGTGTGTAATATGGATATGAAGTGAAAGCTGTTGCTGAGAGCTTCAAAGTAATTTTCATTGTGATATTCGATTTAGTCGCATCAACCTGGCAAAAGTGATAAATATGCAGGCGAAGCCGAAATAAAGATATGAATTAATAATACCAACATACCTATTTACATACTTCCTATTCGATTTGCTTGAAATTTGGTATATAAATTTGCTTATATTAGTATTTACGATCCTTTTTTCCGGGAAGTAGACTAGAGACGGACTGGGACTGGGATTAGGACTAGGACTGGCACTGAGACTCGGAGTGGGACTGGGAATCGGAATGGGACTGGAACAAAATTCGTACCACCCTCTGGGACTGGCAATAAGGGATGAAGAAGAATGAGAAGAAGAGAGAGGAGAAAAGAGAGAAGAAGGAGACTGAGAAAGTTATAAAATGAGACGAAGATAGGGATAGATGAAGGAAAAGGATTAGGAAAAAATGAAAAGGGGGAGGGAAGAGTTAGACGGAAAAAGCTTATTAAAATGTATGCAGATAGACTAAATTTATGGTAGAACAACGTCTTCCCGGTCTGCTAGTCAATTATAAGAAGAATAAACAGCGCACTGTATGGAGCAACTTAATGAAGACCACACTCCTGTCCTAATGCTGCCGTTTAATTTAAATATTAGAGCTAGATGGTCGTAGAATAAGCAGCTACTTTGCCGAAATAACTTTCGCTATCTCGGACGTTTAAAAGAGCAGCGAGAGCTCCTTTTCAAGATGACGTATGATTGTAGATGCAGTGGGGGAAGAAGGTTCCATACCGAGACGCTGACGATGAAAATACCAGTGTGGTCCTATAGTTTCCAATGCGTCTGATGGGAGGTAGGGCTGAAAATTTTACGTGAGTAATGAAGTACCCGGGTACTCAGGTGTCGAGATCCAACTGCCCGGGTATTACTCGAGTACCAAAAAACTCAGACACCAGAGCATTACGCAAAATCTGTGACCAATGTAGTTTCGAAAAATTGTTTGGGACTTTCTGAATAAAGATAACGGTATGTATTTGTAAATTAACCCGAGCATGAGTTATTACGGAGTACCAGAAAGTTGGGATAATATCCGGCTATCCAATTACCCGGTAACCAGGGCATTGCCAAAATTACTCAGGCAGCCGGCTCCAATACGATCATTGCAGTTTGCCATGTCGAGCCGAGCATCGAATCGTTGGCGAACATCTCACTGCCCCATTTTAGATTCGCCCCGAAGCACAAAAGCAACAACAACCCCTTATCTGCGGGGCTAAAAATTAAAGAATGTTGAACCTTAATATAAAATGCACACAAGTATGAAACTTTCTAAACGTCATCACCATCGAATAACCTACGGGTAAACTGGCCATCAGTATAAAGATGTGCTTAAGGCTAAAACCAGGCAACGTCATTCAGTCATAAACTATTTGAAGGTTTTCTGATGGGCCGCATTACAATATGTAATCTAACACTATTGCTCGCAGACCGAGGTAGATATGCTTCAATTTGGTGTCGGATCCGGGGATAATTCTTTATGAGATTAATTACGCACTACCGATGAAGAATATTGCATTGTACAAGCGTTTGCAATGCACATACAAGCATTGCCTCTGCCACTAGGTACAAAACACCACTTCTACTTGTACATAAAACCACACACTTGCCGACTTCAACGCGAGTTTTAACAAAGGTGTACCTGGCCCAATAAAAATAAAGCCTCTAAAACGAATCCCACCCAATGAATTGGAAATTCAATTTTGCAACCTTTGAGATATTGGCAAGGCGATAGTTTCGTCTTCCGACCATGTTGCCATTTCGGAAGACGCCTTAGAATTGCAAAAACAGGAAAAAAACACCTGGAAAGAAAAAGCAAATGACCCAAGTTAGGAGAATCATCTTAATGTATATTATAATTATTATTTCAAACAAAATACCTTCATTTTTTATCAAAAAAGTTGAAATTTCTATAATATTGTTAGATTAACAAAATTATTTTATGAAATTGTCACAACTTCGAATCATATAAAAGTCAACACAAAACAGAATTACAGAAAAATGTGATGCCAAATTCATAATTTTCTAGGAAAATTTATTTGTGTGGTTTTCCATAGTGTACCTATACAAGTGTGTTCACTAAGCGATAGACGTCAAAACTACAAACAGCCTCGCTCACCTGATGGAAATCTCAGGTCTAGAGTCGCATTTTTGGTCTCAACGACAACATTTTTGACTACCAATCGTATCGACTTTTTCAATTTTTCAATCATTCGGCGCATTCGGTAATGGTATCCATTTTGAATTCGCTGTCATTCCGAATCCAGCGAGTGCCTGTCAGAATGATTGACAGATAAGTCAACACACTTGTACTTGTACACTATGTGGTTTTCAGTACGATTTTTCCTCTGAATGAAAAAGTAGTTTCGAACATAGTGTACCTATACAAGTGTGTTCACTAAGCGATAAACGTCAAAACTACAAACAGCCTCGCTCACCTGATGGAAATCTCAGGTCTAGAGTCGCATTTTTGGTCTCAACGACAACATTTTTGACTACCAATCGTATCGACTTTTTCAATTTTTCAATCATTCGGCGCATTCGGTAATGGTATCCATTTTGAATTCGCTGTCATTCCGAATCCAGCGAGTGCCTGTCAGAATGCTTGACAGATAAGTCAACACACTTGTACTTGTACACTATGGTGTCGAAAAGAGGCAAATTGAATTTCAGAGTGGGAGTTCAAGATGGCGGATTAGAAAGAGAAGCTGCCAACGTCAGTCACCTTGTAATTGCATCATGCAAGGTACAACTGTTTCTGACATTATTGACGTTTTCCGCAACGTAAAAAAATTTTAATTTCTCATGCATATTTATATTATTTCCCGTCAAACATTATCAGAGCGCTCATATCTTTGGATTCCGAAATGAGTTCGAAATAAGTGAAAAGTATGTGCCTTAGAAATATGATGCCGCACGGCATGAGTCTTTTATGACTCTAATTCGATAAAATTATGGACAAGAGAAAATTATAAATGGACTTCTTTTTTCAACGGCGTTCAATAAGCTATAATCCTATGATCGAATCATGGTTATAACTTTCCTTGCTGTTCCTTTTATATTTGGCGTTGACACTATTTTATTGGCACTGAAAAACGCTGCATTTTATCAGTGTAAGTATTTTGGATGTTTTCTGATTGTTACCTCATCGTATCAGTCCTATAAGTGCAGAAAATGAGCTGTTTGGAACCCCAACTCTTATTCACCCTCATATGATGCACGAAACTACGCTCATATCGGACGATCATCGCAAGAAGGGAAATGCGTTCATTTCTGACACGAAGTCAGCTCATGAAGAGCATCAACGTTCCAATTTAGGACACCTTTCTGACTCTTTTACGACTCCGAATGTTTGCTGGGGTCTCAAACAAAGACAAATTTTAATATTTTACTTTCTTTATTTTTTGATTTTCTTTGGCCGAAGCATTGCGCAATAACACCGGACAGGTGAAGTCAGTAGTACAACACAAAAATTTGATGACCCTTACCATTCAGCCATGAATTTTAAAGTAGTACGGAGGAAACATTTTTGGTACTAATTTTCTACTGTTTTACTACTATAGTAATGTGATGTGCTAAAAAATGCCAAATTCGATATATATACAAAGTGGTAAAGAGATGTAAACAGGATAAGATTAAAAGTTATAGTTAGAGTTAGACTATAATAAGAGTAGGAGCGGAAAGAATAAGAGGAAAAGCGGGAGGATTCACGGAAGAATGAAAAGTATAGAGAAGTTGAATGATCCGATTAAGGTAAACTAGAAAATGCAGCGGAGAGAGGCCTTAAGAGAGGAAGTGGGTTAGACAGAGGAGAGACACGTGGATATGGAGAGAAAATCAGAACAATGAATGTCGCATTTGATCATACGGCTGGGAATATTTCATCTTTGTCTAAACATTTTGGAGCTTGGCCATAGCTGTTTAAAATAGAGTTCTAATGAGTCAAAGTTTTTTTTCATCAGGTAAATCTATAAGCTCTGATTAGTTGAAGCATCGTTGCTGTAAATTCTCTGCCGCTATATATTTTTACCCTCCCCCCCCCCCCCCTGTTGTTGTTGTTGTTGTTGTAGCGATAAGGTTGCTCCCCGAAGGCTTTGGGGAGTGTTATCGATGTGATGGTCCTTAGCCGGATACAAATCCGGTACGCTCCGGTACCATAGCACCATTAAGGTGCTAGCCCGAACATCTCGGGAACGATTTATGTGGCCACATTAAACCTTCAGGCCATTCCCTCCCTCCCTACCCCCAAGTTCCATGAGGAGCTTGGGGTCGCCAGAGCCTCGTCTGTTAGTGAAACAGGATTCGCCGCGGATAGGTGAGGTTGAAAATTGGGTTTGGAGAAGATATATATTGCGCTGGCAACCTGAAAGGTTGCGCTACACAGCCCCTTGAGTCTGGTAGTTTAGTCGCCTCTTACGACAGGCATACCTACCGCGGGTATATTCTGATCCCCTAACCCGCTGGGGTACACCAGCCCCCTCTTTGTGCTTTGTTGGGTTTTGGAACCGTATACCGTCGATCACGAAGTTCTAAGACAATAAACCATTTTCTTTTATTATTTTTTTTGTCAGTTCATTGCGGCTGCGGAGCAGAATATCACCCCACGTTGTTTGCCAGTTCGGCGATTTCGAACTCTCTCAAAACATTTTTCAAAAATTTCCCATTTCAGGATTTGTCACAAAAACGCCTTATAACAGAATTAGGTTGAAGAACGCCTTACCTCAGAATGCTTTTCATCAACTACCTTTTATGCCAAAATGCATTGAACTTATGCTTATATAGGGAGTTTCTGAAACAAATTTTTTTCTTCAAACAAATTCTGAAAGAATGGCCAACATAGCTCTTTATAAATTCTCGAAATATTTAGTAGAAAATTAATTATTTCCCCCAAAACCTGTTGGCATTTACAAACTTATTATCACTACTAATAAACTACTAAAGGTCCTTTTCTACTACACTTTTCCTACACTGGCATTGAATTATTCCTCGTTATCCCTACTTCGTAAAAGCAACCCATCCAGATTTTTAAATTTGGGAGTGTCAAAGCTCTGTTATCATTGAAGGCAAACCTCTAGTAATTGAATCATTGTTCGGAGATTAATTCTTAAACATTAAATTCCGCAAAAACTCCAAAAACATATACCTCGTAGGTGGTTTTGTCATGGGCTAAAGAGGTTATGCAAATAGGTGTGATGAAATCTGTCTACGAAATTTCATGGCGATATCTAAATTTTTGCTCAAGCTGTGTATGAGTTAGACTGTAATGGCTCATTTTATATGTTTCCTTGGCGCTCATCATTTCTATATACTTCTCACCTCTTTCTTTGCTCATACAATTAAACGTTAACTGCACTTCACTACAGCTCGATACAAACAAGTAAACAATTGCTTTTGTAGATATCATTCTTTATATGCAAAAAAAAAAAAAAAACAAAAAAACACAAAAACCTTTTTCTCTCGAAATTGTTTAACTAAAAAAGAATATGCACGCGTATTTGTATGCCAGTATGTACTTGCTTTAAGTTGCTGTTTTGTTACAAATTTACATAGACTTGATTTGTATTTGTAAACATACTTTTGTGTGCGGAAAATTGTGTAGAGCACCCCAAGGAGCACTTAATAATGAACGATACGAAAGTTAGACTAATTTAAATGCTCTTTTGTTAGCAAACAGATTGTCCGAATTATATACTAAGGCTAAAAAGCTAATAAGCTTTAATAATTTAAATGCATGAAGTTAATTTTTTGAGATGACTGGTTAGGTTAGGTTGAACTAGCCGTCCCATGAGGACCAGCTTTTGAGATGACAAATAAGCCGAAATAAAAGAACAGCATTAAGTTGTTTCTGGACATTCGAAAACGCCCTATCCCAGAAAGCTTTGGTCCGTTCCAAAACCAGACGGTGTGTTATCAAGATGTTTTCGAAGTGTTGATAGTTTGTTATCAATGAGTTATCGGTTTGTTATAGGTGTATGATAAATAAGCTGTCGATAACAAAGGTTATCAATGAGTTACTGTTTATTTATTGGTGAGCTACCGGTTTATTATCGAAAAATAATCAATTTATTTCAGAAAAGTTATCAATTTATTATCGAAAACTTATTGATTACTTATTAAAAAGTTATCGCTAAGTTATCAAAACATCAATTTGATATCGAAGGTTTATTGATTTGTTATTGGAGTGTCACCAATTTGCTATCGACGTGTTACCGAGTTCATATCGAAAAGCTATTAATTTGTTATCGAAATTGTATCTATTTGTTATCGAAGAATTATCAATTTTTTTATCAAAAAGTTATCGACTTGCTATCGAAAAGTTATATTTTTTATTAAAAGCTATCAAAAACGTATCTATTTGTTACTGGAGTATCACTACTATGTTATCGAATTTATATCGAAAAATTATTCACTTGTTTTAGGAAAATTATCGATTTATTATCAAAACGAGAAATTTATCGAATTTCCATCGACGAATCATCGTTATGCTATGAAACAAATACCGATGCAACTTCACAAGTCGATAATGAACCAATAAGAAACGGGTGACTTGGCGATAACATGCTATCGGCATCGATGACTCGATGATAGTAATTTGGTTTCGATAACTAGCCGATAATGAAACAATTACTTGTCGGTAATGGTTGTTACAGATATGAAGCTGATGAAGCTCTGCTCAAAAACCACGAAATTATTTGTTTCTGGTAAAGTTGCCTCTGTTAAGGTTTAGTTTCAACTCCTGGGCGAGCTCTAAAAACTTAAAAACATTAGTTTGAAAATTTTTGACGACCTTTGTTATATATAATTTGCTGTTGTTCTGCTGGCTCGAGGTCTTAATCAAACGCAATTGTTTTTGATACCAATATATTTCGGTTACTCCACGGTAACCATCATCAGGGTAAAATTTAATTTCACGTCCTTCCTGTGAGACTGAGTTTAAAACTCCGCATCACACAGGAAGGACGTGAGTATCTGGTACTAACGCCTTTTTTTATCTCATTGTGCTGTGTTACCGAGTTGGAACTACGTTTTAAATTTCTAGCTTACCATGAAGTTACCTCAAATTCAATTGCAATCGACAGAAATACTCCTAAATTCGCATAAACTTCATAAATATCTCGGTGTATGCGCCACCAATCGAAATTTTTGTCCCTAATACTTGGTTCAAACACACACCAAATTGGCAACTTATACTGTTTGGGCAATTTATTACGCAATTAGTCATATAATAAATTGTAATAATAAATTGCCAATTTAAAAAAAATTGCGTAATAAATTGTTTCAAACTTCAAATGCAACATTGTAAAGTGTGTTTATTAAGTATATTTAAACGTCAGTTACGCATGGCTGAAATATATGGTTGGCTCATCTCATCAGCATATTTTATGTCTTTCATTTCACTGGAGTAGGGATTGTCATAAGAAGATGGCAAAATCAAAATGAAACCAAAACATTGAACACATTTTCTTACAACACACAAAAATTTCAAAATTTTATGTTTTCATTCCATTGCATTCACCTAATACCAACACGCACATTTTGACAGTCTCAACAAAGACCAGCTATCAAATTACTATTGTGTAAGCGAAATAGAGTTGTATGAACACCACTCAATTTAAATCGAAATAGTCTCAATTTATTTTTCTGTTTGAACATAGTATAATAAATTATTTCAAACTGCAAATAAAACCTTGTAAAGTGTGTTTATTGAGTAGATGTAAACGTCAGTTGCGCATGGCTCAACTATATGGTTGGCTTATCTCATCAGCTGATATTATTTTTTTCATTTCACTGGAGTAGGAATTGTCAAAAGAGGATGGCAAACTCAAAATGAAACCAAAACATTGAACACATTTTCTTACAACACACAAAAATTTCAAAGTTTTATGTTTTCATTCCATTCCATTCGCCTAATCCCAACACGCACATTTTGACATTCTGAACAAAGGTATGCTGTTGCTGTAGAGATGAGCCAACCGGCTATCACATTACTATTGTGTAAGCTAAATTGAGTTGTATGAACACCACTTAATTTAAATTGAAATTGCCTCAATTTATTTTTCTGTTTGAACATAGTATTACGTTGTATTGCCACCCGCTTATCAGTTATCGTGGAAGAAATGGAACTGTATCCCAGAAAACTTTAAGATTTTGAAGATCGTGGTATTTTTTAAATGTAAATCCGCGTACCAAATTTGAGTTTAAATATGAACACATTCAGTCTATTTGAGGTGTTTGCTGACCTAACAATAACCTTTGTTAGATAAATTCGAAATAACACTTCCTGCATTTCATTGCGATAAGAGAGGCCACGAGAGCGTAAAGCAGCGTAAAAACAACGATTATTCAAAATACAATATAGATATGTTCACACTTATATCCATAATACTTACAACAGTAAAACATCACACAACGCCGTAGAATAGAATAACGAAATACAAGCCAAAAAAAAAAAAAGCGAGTGACCAGACGACCTCTACAAATCCTTCTCGCCAACACTCAGAAAAAAAGAGAAGAAAAAAAAAAAAACAAAATACATGAATGCAAAAAACATATTCAACAATAAAAACAAATGATGGCTATGTACATGCATATGTATGTATGTGTACGCCTGCATGTGCCTGTCGTATATTTTCATATAACTATCATCGTGCATATTAATGTCATCTCCAGCCCCATGGCTTTCTATGTTTTCCTTGTACTGCTTCATGCGACAATGTTCAATGTCCAGCTGTGCAAGTTGAAAGTGCATCGTTAGAGTTCAGGGTTGTGGCATTTTTCGTGTTGGATCATTTATCTGCTGTATAATTTCCCTCCGGCTACCAACATCAATCGACGTTTTATTTTAACTCTTCCCCTTACTCCATCTCACATGCATACAATTTAAACTTTGAGTTTTTTCTTCGTATTCTGTTTTTGATTGCTTGCGGCTGATCATTGTAGTTGACCTGGTCAACATTGTTGCAGTTTATGGTGTTGTTGCTTGTTATTTTAGCATTATAAGTGGTGTTGCTGTTTTTTAAGCATATACATATGTACATAGGGTACATAAAAACCACGGGCCATCTTTCGTTAATCTTTTTCCAGCCTCGTCCTTGAACGTTTTCACGCTTTTCGCTGACATAGCTCTTCGTTCCGTCCGAGTGACTCGACTGTTTATTGCATATTGTGGAAACATTTTTTAACCTCTTTTTACATTTCGTTTATGATCTTAGTTTTTCGTCCATTCGATTTGTTTTTACTACCTTTATATTAAGTCCCTTTCATGTTTGTCCCCTCATTTCCATACGAATTTTTAACCCACGGAAAAGTCTTTTTCGATAACTTCCTGTTGAGGTAGACATTTGATACTTATAACATAGTTCAGATCTGGGGGACATTAAAATACAAGTGAAAAAATACGCTAGGTGGCGCACGGATCGAGATATATAGAAAATTAATGTTAAAATGGAAATTTTGCGATCGACTTTTAACTAACTTCTCGGTGATCCAGAGATTTGAAACTTAGCTCATAGTTTGCGAGTCGATGGCACTACAATTCGTGGAAAACAAAATGCGGTCAGGTGGCAGACGAATCGAGATAAACGTAAGTCCCTGAAAAATCGCAGGGAATCTTGTGATCGATTTTTGAGTAACTTCCCGGTGAGCTAGAGACTTGAAACTTGGGCCGTGAGTCACAACCCGGTGACAATGCAACATTTGATCAAAAAAATTCGCTAGGTGGCACGCGGATCGAGATAGTAAGAAAACAAATTTTAATTTGGGAATATTTCAATCCATTTTTAACTAACATCCCGGTCACCTAGAGACTTGAAACTTGGCACTTAGTTAAATGCCTGGTGGCAATACAACTTTTAGAGAACAAAGTTCCACAAGGTGGCGCGCTAGTCAAGATAACTGCAAATCCTTTAATAACGGGGAGAATTTTGCGATAAATTTTCGAGTAACTTCCCGATGAGCTAGAGACAAGAAACTTGGGCCGTAAGTCAGAACCCGGTCACAATGCAATATTTTATCAAAAAAATTACGCTAGGTGGCGCATGGATCGAGATTTTGAGAATACTAATTTTAAATTGGGAATCCTGCAATCGATTTTTAACTAACTTCCTGGATATCTAGAGACTTGAAACCTGAAATATACTTTAAAACTCGGTGACAGTGCAATGTTTGATATAAAAAATTTGAGCTACGTAACGCACAAGTCAAACTATTTAGAAGAGTGGGCCATACCTTCATGGCTAGCCTCCTGAGTGTTGCAGGCGTTTTAGAATTCCACCTCGTTGAAGGGCCAACTCAATGCACATTCTTGCATATTTTTAGGCGTACGCGACTTTCACCACGATTCTTTTAGACTTTCAGGCGTATGCGAATTTCCCCACGATTTTCAGCTGTGCAAATTAAGTAGCTGGCAAACGAGGTGGAATTCTCTTGTTATGATGCGAGGTATAAATCTGTTGTTAGGCAATACTAAAAATTGAAAATAAAAAGATGTTAAAAAATTTTTAAGGACCACCTTTATATAATTGGACCAAAAAATAGAAGGCAATTTTTCCTTTAATGCAGACATATTCTTGTTGAATTTTGACTAAAAAACTTTAACAATAGCTGTTGAAAAAGAATTTTGGGATTAAAAATTATAATGGTAGAGCGCGTGTTTAAATTTTCAATAATCAATTAATTAATCCCAAGTACATGGTTTGCTTTAAATTGAAAGATTGCGCTCCACCTTTATAGTTTTAAATCCCAAAATTCTTTTACAAGAGCTATTGTTAATGTTTTTTAGTCAAAATTCAACAAGACTATGTCTGCATTAAAGGAAAAATTGCCTTCTATTTTTTGGTCTATTTATATAAAGGTAGTCCTTAAAATTTTTTTATCATCTTTTTATTTTTATTAAACATGGACATGGTGACCTTTACATTTATGATAGGACTCATAAAATTCGGCTGCGTTTTTATACTTACTTTGCAGGCGTCTCGCAATATGTTCCAGCAAATATGCGCTATAGTAAAGGCGAAGTAAAGTTAATAAAGTTTTTTATGCATCACCAGAAAGGTATTCACACGAAAAAAGGTAGACACTACCGATAGCGAATCGAATCAGAAAGTTGTACACCAAACATCAATAGTACTGCTTATTTATAAGTCTAGAAATGAGTAATTTTCAGTCAAGGCCCCATTATTAATCATAACAACTTAGAATTTAACAGCCTAGACGATTTTGGTGTTACGCCACGCCAGTTATCCTGTTTTGCCATAACTGACTCGAACTCGGAAAAGAAAGGGAGATAAGGTCTTACTCCAGCTATCTCTACTACCCACATGAGGCTCCCTAACTTCCTCTGCTACGGGTGTCCATGACTTAGCCAACGCCCTTCGGTCTTTATTAGTAGAAGATATGATAGCTGCACAAAGCTCAACATTAAAGCTCCTTCTATACACGCAATTTGTGTTAAAACATTCCAGATTTATCACTGGCTCATATGTTGGGTGATAGTTTCGAAACTTGTTGGAAGATATACATACATCTATATGTAATCCTCATCACTAATTAGCTGCCGTTTGGTTCTCTTGTCGAAAAGTAACTTATGGTCACGCAGGTCCACATTTTAGCTTATATCTCTTAAACAGGTTCGGATATTGTAACGAAATTTTCTCTATACTATTAAAACTCTTTTGAGAACCTTTTGTTTGCTATCCATATTGTATAAACACACCTCAGGGTTATCTCTTGTTCACATTGTGCACCTGCAGCGCTAACTTTGGAAATTAGTTTCAGGGTCCTTGAGTCGCACGGCCATTGTCAACCCTATAAACAATGCCCACTGGTCCGCGGCATTTTGTGGCTCATTCCCACAGCAATATTTTGGAATAATGAGTAACATCTACGCTCAAACTACTTGCTAAGACTTTGGCTTGAGAGTTGATTACTTTCTATTGCCTTAAGGTTGCCACCTGCATTAGTACAAATACCAACTCTGCCTCTAACGACCCAAAAATTACTGCACATTAGCTTGAATCACACGTGCTCCTTTTCCACGTCATACAAAACTTTTGTGCTTTGTTATACTCAAGAGCCATTCACACTTCAGCCAAGTGCTATAAATTAAAAGTTGACAGTTAAAATTTGACCATTGTCATGGCACTTTTGAAAAATATGAAATCCCTGTTGCAGCCGACATGAACTAAAGTTGTATTAAGTTTTTTTTGTGTAATTTTGAGCATTTTTGGATTAGGGGTCTCTTAAGTGCGGTTATAACCGGGTATTTGGTTACGGTTCTCTAAACAGAGAAATTGAATAACCCGCTCATTTTAAAGAAGGGTGGGTATTAAGAAAACTATATACCAGATTTTTAAAATATATCTCCAGATTTACTTAGGTGTTTGTGCTCACAGTCGGACAGACGGGCTTGGCTTAACGAATACATTCTTTCACCCTGAGCATTTTGACATATGGAAATCTATAGCATTTTCAGGTCGATTGACATTTTTTTTAATCAGATGAAACTTTTTAAACAAAAAATTAAAGAAATAAAATTTATGTGAAATGAAAAAAGTTTCATTTATTTTGAAAAAAAAAAATTTAAATTGATTTGAAAAAAGTTGAATTTGATTTAAAAAATTTTATTTAATTTCAGAAAAATTTAATTTGAATGAAAAAATTTAATTTAAATTAAAAAAAAGTTTTACTTGATTTGGAATGAATTTGAAAAGAAAAAAATTTCATTTGTTTTGAAAAAAGTTTCATTTATTTTTAAAAAAGTGAAATTCGATTTGAAAAAGGTGAATGGAATATAAAAAATTTTTATCCAATTTGATTTGAAAAAATTTTATTTTAATAAAAAAATGTTTTTTAAAATCAGGTGAAACTTTTTTAAATAAAAATTAAAGAAAAACTATTTATTTGAAAAGGAAAATGGTTCATTTATTCTGAAAAAAGTTAAATTTGATTTGAGAAGAGTTGAATTTGATTGAATTTGAGAAAAATTTAATTTGATTTGAAAAAAGTTAAATTTAAATTAAAAAAGTTTAACTTGATTTGGAGCGAATTTGAAAAGAAAAAATTTTCATTTGTTTTGAAAAAAGTTTCATTTCTTTTTAAAAAAGTTAAATTCGATTTGAAAAAGGTGAATTGGGTTTAAAAAAATTTTATTCAATTTGATTTGAAAAAATTTTAATTTAAATAAAAAAATGTTTTTTAAAATCAAGTGAAACTTTTTTAAATAAAAATTAAAGAAAAACAATTTATTTGAAATGGAAAATGTTTCATTTATTTTGAAAAAGTTAAATTTGATTTGAGAAGAGTTGAATTTGATTTAAAAATTTTTTATTTAAATTGATTTGAACAAAAGTATAATTTAAATTAAAAAAAGTTTAACTTGATTTGGAATGAATTTGAAATGAAAAAAGGTTGTTTTGTTTTGATTGATTTTGATAAAATGTAAACTTGATTTGAAAAAAGTTTCATTTATTTAGAAAGAAGTTAAATTTGATTTGAAAAGAGTTCCATTTCATTTAAAAAATTTTTTATTTAATTTGAGAAAAATTTAATTTGAATTAAAAAAACTTGATTTAGAACGAATTTGAAAAGAAAAAAAAATTCATTTGTTTAGAAAAAAGTTTAATTTATTTTGAAAAATGTTAAATTTGGCTTGAAAAAATTTGAATTAAAAAAAAATTGTATTTAATTTGATTTGAAAAAAGTTTCATTTAAATTAAAAAAATTTTAACTTGATTTGGAATGAAATTGAAATGAAAAAAGTTTCATTTGCTTTGAAAAAAGCTTAATGGATTTTGAAAAATTTTAAAATGGTTTTGAAAAAAGTTTAATTTGATTTAAAAAGATTTCATTTAATTTGAGAAAAATTTTATTTGATTTGAAAAAATTTTAATTTAAATTGAACAAGTAAGGAAGGTTAAGTTCGGGTGTAACCGAACATTACATACTCAGTTGAGAGCTATGGTGACAACATAAGGGAAAATAACCATGTAGGAAAATGAACCGAGGGAAACCCTGGAATGTGTTTGTATGACATGTGTATCAAATGAAAGGCATTAAAGAGTATTTTATGAGGGAGTGGGCCATAGTTCTATAGGTGGACGCCATTTAGGGATATAGCCATAAAGGTGGATCAGGGTTGACTATAGAATGCGTTTGTACGATATGGGTATCAAATTAAAGGTGTTAATGAGTATTTTAAAAGGGAGTGGGCCTTAGTTCTATAGGTGGACGCCGTTTCGTGATATCGCCATAAAGGTGGGCCAGGGGTGACTCTAGAATTCGTTTGTGCAATATGGGTATCAAACGAAAGGAGTTAATGAGTATTTTAAGAGGGAGTGGGCCTTAGTTATATAGGTGGATGCATTTTCGAGGTATCGCAATAAAGGTGGACCAGGGGTGACTCTAGACTTTGTTTGTACGATATGGGTATAGAATGAAAGGTGTTAATGAGTATTTTTAAAAGGGAGTGGACCTTCGTTTTATAGGTGTTCGCCTTTTCGAGATATCGCCATAAAGGTGGACCAGGGGTGACTTTAGAATTTGTTTGTATGATATGGGTATCAAATGAAAGGTGTTAATGATTATTTTAAAAGGGCGTGGGGCTTAGTTCTATAGGTGGACCCGTTTTCGAGATATCGCCATAAAGGTGGACCAGGGGTGACTCTAGAATTCGTTTGTGCAATATGGGTATCAAACGAAAGGTGTTAATGAGTATTTTAAGAGGGAGTGGGCCTTTCTGGACCAGGGGTGACTCTAGACTTTGTTTGTACGATATGGGTATCAAATGAAAGGTGTTAATGAGTATTTTTAAAAGGGAGTGGGCCTTCGTTTTATAGGTGTTCGCCTTTTCGAAATATCACCATAAAGTTGGACCAGGGGTGACTCTAGAATGAGTTTGTACGATATGGGTATCAAATTAAAGGTTGGTATAGAATTATGGCATTTTTTTCATTTTTCGTAATTTTCGATATCGAAAAAGTGGGCGTGGTCATAGTCGGATTTCGTTCATTTTTCATACCAAGATAAAGTGAGTTCAGATAAGTACGTGAACTGAGTTTAGTAAAGATATATCGATTTTTGCTCAAGTTATCGTGTTAACGGCCATGCGGAAGGACAAACGGCCGACTGTGTATAAAAACTGGGCATGACATCAACCGATTTAGCCCATTTTCACAAAAAACTGTTAACGCCATAAAATCTATGCCCCTACAAAATTTCAAAAGGATTGGTTAATTTTTGTTCGACTTATGGCGTTAAAAGTATCCTAGACAAATTAAATGAAAAAGGGCGAAGCCACGCCCATTTTTAAATTTTCTTTTATTTTTGTATTTTGTTGCACCATATCATTACTGGAGTTGAATCTTGACATAATTTACTTATATACTGTAAAGATATTAAATTTTTTGTTAAAATTTTACTTTAAAAAAAAATTTTTTTTAAAAGTGGGCGTGGTCCTTCTCCAATTTTGCTAATTTTTATTAAGCGTACATATAGTAATAAGAGTAACGTTCCTGCCAAATTTCATCATGATATCTTCAACGACTGCCAAATTACAGCTTGCAAAAATTTTAAATTACCTTCTTTTAAAAGTGGGCGGTGCTACGCCCATTGTCCAAAATTTTACTAATTTTCTATTTTGCGTCATAAGTTCAACTTATCTACCAAGTTTCGTCGCTTTATCGGTCTTTTGTAATGAATTATCGCACTTTTTCGGTTTTTCGAAATTTTCGATATCGAAAAAGTGGGCGTGGTTATAGTCCGATATCGTTCATTTTAAATAGCGATCTGAGATGAGTGCTCAGAAACCTACATACCAAATTTCATCAAGATACCTCAAAATTTACTCAAGTTATCGTGTTAACGGACGGACGGACGGACGGACGGACGGACGGACGGACGGACATGGCTCAATCAAATTTTTTTTTCGATCCTGATTATTTTGATATATGGAAGTCTATATCTATCTCGATTCCTTTATATATGTACAACCAACCGTTATCCAATCAAACTTAATATACTCTGTGAGCTCTGCTCAACTGAGTATAAAAAAGTTTATTTCATTTGAAAAAGTTTGACCTGAAAATGGTATATAGTATGTATATTCTGTACGTTTAGACGATAAAAAAATAGTATACTGAGTGTGCCAAACTTAAATGTAGTTAAGTATGAAAGAGAGCAATCAAATATTGGTCTCAGGTGTTTTTTTTTAATCAATTTTGTCTCTTTTATTCAATTCTAATAAAGTCTGCATTTACGGCGTATTCTTCGTCTGCGCTTCTACGTTTTTAGTATCTGTAATTCCCTTCTAAATCATATCCAATTTCATACTACAAATTCGGCTGGAAAGCCAAACCAAAATTGTAAAACCAACAATAAGTGGGTATTATAAGCAAATAGAGATTTATTTTTTATACGTGTGTACATACAGCAGCGAACAAAAAATAGAAGCGGCAATTTTTATAACATTTTTCAATAAAGTTCTTCTTATTTTTATTTTTATAAGTTTATGAAAAAAGTCTATGAACTTTGTAACTGAAACTTTGAAAACCAGTTTTGAAAATATTTTCGAGAAAATTCAGGAACATTTCACAAATATATCTAACTTTTTACTTAAAGAACCCTGATTTTTTTGAGTATTAACTTTTGTGGTTCAATCAATTGTAGTCTAGAAAAGTTTAAGGCAAGTCTCTCACGCGGGTGATTGGAAACACGTTCTTTCCAACAACCCAATACACTTTTTTCTGTGTTGACCGTGACTAATACATTCCGGCAGCTTAAATTAACAATATAATTGAAAAATATATGTTCCAAATTCTGTTCTGCTGGGAGCACTGGAGGATTGGAAACAATCCATTTCCAACCTCCATTAAAAGAGTGGCTCCCAGAATCGTCCGTTTGTCATGCTAGTAAATATGCTGATCGCTATCATTTAGCATTCCGACAGCATACTGAATAGTATTTCGTAATAAATTGTATTTAGTAGTTTAAGTTTTAGGCCTAAACAGCCGTAATAATAAATAAATTAAATCAAATATGTGAAAAAAACTTTCTTATACTGAAACTTTGGAAAATAGTTATCAAAATCAAAAGGAATTTCGGAAAACTTAAAACATGTACTTTGTTCGACTAAAATTCATTTATTCAAAACTTTCTCGAAACTTTTTTTTGGAGTTTTCGATTTTTTGCGAATACGATTTCAAGTTTTGTTTGCATAGTTTCAGCTGCAAAATTCATTAAAGTCTTTCTGTTGATGAAATTTTTAAAAAATAATTGTCTCTGCTATTTTTCTGTTCGCCGCTGTAAATACTTACATACATAATATTTGTACACAATACAACTTTTTTAAGTTTTAATTCTGTCCTTGTGCACTTTGCTATTTTTGTGTGCAGAACCAATTGTTTTGTTTCTCCCACGTGAGTCTTAATACTTCTGACTTCATCATACGCAGCAGCTACGTGACTGAATATTTTATTTTTATACTCAGCTGAGCAGAGCTCACAGAGTATATTAACTTTGTTCGCATAACGGTAATCCGTAAAGGCATAAACCAATCGAGATAGATATAGACTTCTATATAACAAAATGATGTGGGCGAAAAAAGAAATTCATTTAGCAATGTCCGTACGTCCGTCCGTCCATAAACACGATAACTTGAGTTAATTTTGAGGTATCTTGATGAAATTTGGTATGTAGATTCCTGGGTGCTCATCTCAGATCGCTATTTAAAATGAAAGAACCACGCGCACTTTTTCGATATCGAAAATTACGAAAAACCGAAAAAGGGCGATAATTCATTACCAAAGACGGATAAACCGATGAAGCTTGGTAGGTGCGTTGACCTTATGACGCAATTAGTAAAATTTTGGACAATGGGCGTGGCACCGCCCACTTTTAAAAGAAGGTAATTTTAAAGTTTTGCAAGCTGTAATTTGGCAGTCGTTGAAGATATCATGATGGAATTTGGCAGGCACGTTACTCCTATTACTATATGTGTGCTAAATAAAAATTAGCAAAATCGGATGACGAACACGCCCACTTAAAAAAAAAACATTTTTTTTAAAGTCAAATTTTAACAAAAATTTTAATAACTTTACAGTATATAAGTTAATTATGTCAGCATTCAACTCCAGTAATGATATGGTGCAACAAAATACAAAAATAAGAGAAAATTTCAAAATGGGCGTGGCTCCGCCCTTTTTAATTTAATTCGTCTTGAATACTTTTAAGGCCATATGTCGAACACAAATTTATCAATCCTTGCGAAATTTGGTAGGTGCATAGATTCTATGACGATAACTGTTTTCTGTGAAAATGGGCGAAATCGGTTGAAGCCACGCCCAGTTTTTATACACACTCGACCGTCTGTCCTTCCGCTCGGCCGTTAACACGATAACTTGAGCAATAATCGACATATATTTACTAAACTTAGTTCACGTACTTATCTGAACTCACTTTATCTCGGTATAAAAAATAGTCGAAATCCGACTATGACCACGCCCACTTTTTCGATATATAAAATTACGAAAAATGAAAAAAATGCCATAATGCTATAAAAATAAATAAAATAAATGTAAGGCGCGATAACCTCCGAAGAGATCTAAGGCCGAGCTTCTCTTCCAATTTGCGTCGTGCTCCTCTTGATTTTCCCTACAAATTGGCCGGACGGGACCTACATGTTTTATGCCGACTCCGAACGGCATCTGCAAGGCAGATGACTTTTCACTGAAAGCTTTTCATGGCAGAAATACACCCGGAGCGCTTGCCAAACACTGCCGAGGGGCGACCCCGCTGAGAAAAATTTTCTTCTAATTGAAAAAACTTATTTCTGAAATTTTGATGTTGCATTGCCCGGGGTGCGAACCCAGGGCATACGGTGTGGCAGGCGGAGCACGCTACCATCACACCACGGTGGCCGCCATAATGCTATACCAAATATGAAAAAAGGGATGAAATATGGTAATTGGATTGGTTTATTGACGCAAAATATAACTTTAGAAAAAACTTTGTAAAATGGGTGTGACACCTACCATATTAAGTAGAAGAAAATGAAAAAGTTCTGCCGGACGAAATCAAAATCCCTTGGAATCTTGGCAGGAATACTGTTCGTGGTATGACATATATAAATAAATTAGCGGTACCCGCCAGATGATGGTTCTGGGTCACCCTGGTCCACAACTAAGGCCCACTCCGTTTTAAAACCCTCATTAATACCTTTAATTTGATACCCATATCGTACAACATACATTCTAGAGTCACCCCTCGTCCACCTTTATGGCGATATCCCGAAATGGCGACCACCTATAGAGCTATGGTACACTAAAATACTCTTTAATACCTTCCATTTGAAACCCATGTCATACAAACACATTCCAGGGTTACCCTAGGTTCATTTTGCTAAATGGTGATTTTCCCTTATTTTTCTCCAAAGCTCTCAGCTGAGTATGTAATGTTCGGTTACACCTGAACTTAGCCTTCCGTACTTGTTTAAATATATATTTTTTTAACCTACCACGCATAAAACATTTGTATTTTTTATTTTTTATTATATGCAAACACGACTGATAAGCTCTACCTCAGTCAACATTCTTTGCATATTTCTCAGGCGCTATAGCTTAAGGTAATTTTTTTTTTTTTTTACAGATTTAACACACGCTTTCATTTATTTAACGCTATTTATAAATGGCGGCAAAATACATTCCGCGAATGCATATGCATATAAAATTTTTAAAGTATTCATAATACGAAGGCAGCTCAATAAGTTGTTGGTGGTTGTGAAATAGTCATTGCCTTGGATGAATTAATTTAAATACATTTAGCTCAGACTCTACAGCTGTTGGTACACGTGTGATTAGCAACCGTACCGTTCTGCATCCTATTAGCTCCACTTAAGAAGTAACCATAAACTTTTAATTTGGAGTTCTCTGAATTATCTTGAGTATGCAGTTGTAGCGCAATCAATATTAGTCTAATAAAGTATAAGTAAAATTTACTCCAAAATTCGCATTGATTTTTGAAAATTTTTGTTAAAATTACTGTACCCTCTGGGGATGGATACAATCGTCGGAAACCCAGAATACAGCGAGCAGCCTCTGGAAACGTAACAGAGGCGTTAGGGTTATGCCCAATCGAAGCATTAAATGTAGTCCTAACCCAAAGCCTCTGGACCTTCACAAACATCACATTGAAACTTGTTTGACAGTAGGAATACCTGAGTCTAATTGTTGGAAATCGAGGTAGAAGGTCACAGTAATATCCTCAGGAAAATTCGCGGTGTACTCCGTCATCAGACTAAGTCAATCACCAGGCACTCACCGCTTGACCGGTATGCTCAGAGAATCAGGATCCTTTTTAACAGTATTTGAAGCAGCTACGGCTAGGATGGTAGGACAAAAGTTAGTGACGTACTACCTATGCGAATGCCCAGCTCTGGCACACAGTAGATTTCAAATTATGAAGAGCTATATACTGTTGGAGCTTCAGGAAGTTGCGAAGTGCTATTTAAAAGATATCAGCATTTTTATTTACCGTGCTTTGAATGGAGCACCGTTCAGCTCTACTACAAATAACAACAATTGATTCTTGGAGAAAGTTCACCAAACTTACGTCCTGTCACCAAACTTACTTGTGCGCGGATCTTTATTATCCGGATATCGCAAAAACCAAGGAGCCCGGGAAATCTGCCTTTATTGCTGCTGCCTTCGGGGTATTCCGCGGGGTTTGGAAACGAACATTTTCCGATTGTTACAACATATTTTTTCAGCTGAAAAAAGGAAAAAGAAAAAAACCTCATGGCGGAGTATAAACATCTCTGCCGTGAACGCTGTTTATAAATGAACTGTTCAGGCGGTACGTTGAGAGTGTACGCAGATGTCATTGGACTAGGCCTACACTAGGAGGGATGAACCTTTGTATAAAATATCTAGGAATCATACAAGACTGTGATGTATCAAGGAAGCTCAAACTAACTAATCTACTGCGGCAATTTATGCTTGTAAAATAATACTAGATGAACGTGGAGTTTATCGCCCTCTTTCTCTCATTTGGTTTTTGCAGCGATCCATACACTTTGGCGTCCTTTTTTGGTCGATGGCCACTAAAAACGAGCCTACCTCGAAAATTAGAGAGCAAATACAGGCTACTAATGCTAAGCATTACGGAAGCCTGAAAAACAACCCCGATGGCTGCATTGTATGCCATTCTGCACTACGCGTCTGTAGACTCGGTGGCGAAGAAAATAGCATTAAGAACTGTAACGAGATGCAACGCCTCGAAGCAGCTTGAGCAGAGGCTGGCCATAGAAGTATAGCTTCATCAAATATTGGACGAACAGATTACCTAATTTTCTACCTACGTTTCGATTGGGCTCGTAGAACCACAATAGAGATGGAAAGATAGCGCAGGGGCGCTCAAACGGCATACTAGGCGATATACTTACGTGTACATCCATGGTTTCAAATTAATGGATTAAGTTCTTTGGTATACTGTGCTGATCTAGAAATAAACAGATTATACAAGCTACCAGATCACTGTACTGCTTTTCAGGCGAAAGTTGTAGCTATAACCAAAGTATAAACGCTGGAAGAAAATAGCTTAAACTGCAGCCACGTCAACTTTTATCCAAGTAGCAATTACGAGAAAAACATCGCAAAGCGCAACGTCTAAAATTGGGTTAGAGTGTAAACAATTCCTGATAGAGTGAGAAGTATGCATCTATACAGGATCCCTGGGTTATAGATAGAAATGAAATAGCGGCTGTGCTAGCTAAAATGGTATCCTCCATCGAAGATTGTGTCGTAGATATTTCAATCAGTTTGAGTGAGATTAGAAGAACAAGAGTATTGGACATGATGGACCAAGCAGGAAAGGCGTGGAGCCAAGCGCCGAGTTGCAAATTGTCAAAGATCATTTGCAGTTCTTACAACCTTAGACTAGAAAAGTTAATTTTATCATTAACAAGTAAGGAAGGTTAAGTTCGGGTGTAACCGAACATTACATACTCAGTTGAGAGCTATGGTGCCAACATAAGGGAAAATAACCATGTAGGAAAATGAACCGAGGGTAACCATGGAATGTGTTTGTATGACATGTGTATCAAATGAAAGGTATTAAAGAGAGAGAAAGAGTATTTTGTGAGGGAGTGGGCCATAGTTCTATAGGTGGACGCCATTTAGGGATATCGCCATAAAGGTGGATGAGGGTTGACTCTAGAATTTGTTTGTACGATATGGGTATCAAATGAAAGGTGTTAATGAGTATTTCAAAAGGGCGTGGGGCTTAGTTCTATAGGTGGACGCCTTTTCGAGATATCGGCATAAAGGTGGACCAGGGGTGACTCTGGAATGCGTTTGTGCAATATGGGTATCAAATGAAAGGTGTTAATGAGTATTTCAAAAGGGCGTGGGGTTTAGTTCTATAGGTGGACGCCTTTTCGAGATATCGGCATAAAGGTGGACCAGGGGTGACTCTGGAATGCGTTTGTGCAATATGGGTATCAAATGAAAGGTGGTAATGAGTATTTTTAAAAGGGAGTGGCCCTTAGTTCTATAGGTGGTCGCCTTTTCGAGATATCGCCATAAAGGTGGACCAGGGGTGACTCTAGAATATGTTTGTATGATATGGGTATCAAATTAAAGGTATTAATGAACATTTTAAAAGGGAGTGGTGGTTGTTGTATATGTGAAGGCGTTTTCCAGATATCGACCAAAATGTGGACCAGGGTGACCCAGAACATCATCTGTTGGATACCGCTAATTTATTTACATATATATTACCACGAACAGTATTCCTGCCAAGATTCCAAGGGCTTTTGATTTCGTCCTGCAGAACTTTTTCATTTCATTCTACTTAATATGGTAGGTGTCACACCTATTTTACAAAGTTTTTTTCTAAAGTTATATTTTGCGTCAATAAACCAATCCAATTACCATGTTTCATCCCTTTTTTCGTATTTGACATAGAATTATGGCATTTTTTTCATTTTTCGTAATTTTAATATCGAAAAAGTGGGCGTGGTCATAGTCGGATTTCGGCCATTTTGTATACCAATACAAAGTGAGTTCAGTTAAGTACGTGACCTGAGTTTAGTAAAGATATATCGATTTTTGCTCAAGTTATCGTGTTAACGGCCGAGCGGAAGGACAGACGGTCGACTGTGTATAAAAACTGGGCGCGGCTTCAACCGATTTCGCCCTTTTTCACAGAAATAAGTTATCGTCCCAGAATCTAAGCACCTACCAAATTTCACAAGGATTGGTAAATGCTTGTTCGACTTATGGCATTAAAAGTATCCTAGACAAATTAAATGAAAAAGGGCGGAGCCACGCCCATTTTGAAATTTTTTTTTTCTTTTTGCATTTTGTTATACCATACCATTACTGGAGTTGAATGTTGAAATAATTTACTTATATAAGTACTGCAAAGTTATTAATTTTTTTGTTAAAATTTGACTTAAAAAAATTTTTTTTTTTAGAAATGGGCGGGGTTTTCCCCGATTTTGCTAATTTTTATTAAGCATACATATAGTAATAGGAGTAACGTTCCTGCAAAATTTTATCATGATATCTTCAACGACTGCCAAATTACAGCTTGCAAAAGTTTTAAATTACCTTCTTTCAAAAGTGGGCGGTGCCACGCCCATTGTCCAAAATTTTACTAATTTTCTATTCTGCGTCATAAGTTCAACTCACCTACCAAGTTTCATCCCTTTATCCATCTTTGGTACTGAAATATCGCACTTTTTCGGTTTTTCGAAATTTTCGATATCGAAAAAGTGGGCGTGGTTATAGTTCGATATCGTTCATTTTAAATAGCGATCTGAGATGAGTGCTCAGGAACCTACATACCAAATTTCATCATGATACCTCGAAATTTACTCAAGTTATCGTGTTAACGGACAGACGGACGGACGGACGGACATGGCTCAATCAAATTTTTTTTCGATCCTGATGATTTTGATATGTGGAAGTCTATATCTATCTCGATTCCTTTATACCTGTGCAACCAACCGTTATCCAATCAAAGTTAATATACTCTGTGAGCTCTGCTCAACTGAGTATAAAAAGAACAAGTAAGGAAGGCTAAGTTCGGGTGTAACCGAACATTACATACTCAGTTGAGAGCTATGGAGACAAAATAAGGAAAATGAACCTAGGGTAACCCTGGAATGTGGTTGTATGACATGTGTATCAAATGGAAGGTATTAAAGAGTATTTTAAGAGAGAGTAGGCCATAGTTCTATGGATGGACGCCTTTTCGAGATATCGCCATAAAGGTGGACCAGGGCTGACTCTAGAATTTGTTTGTATGATATGGGTATCAAATGAAAGGTGTTACTGAGCATTTTAAGAGGGAGTGGGCCTTAGTCTATCGGTGGACGCCTTTTCGAGATATCGCCATTAAGGTGGCCAGGGGTGACTCTAGAATGTGTTTGTACGATATGGGTATCAAATGAAAGGTGGTAATGAGTATTTTCAAAGGGAATGGGCTTTAGTTCTATAGGTGAACGCCTTTTCGAAAAATCGCCATAAAGGTGGACCAGGGGTGACTCCAGAATATGTTTGTACGATATGGGTATCATTAACAAATGAGTATTTTGAAAAGGAGTGATCCTTAGTTCCATAGGTGGACGACGTTTCGAGATATCGCCATAAAGGTGGGCCAGGGCTGTCTCTAGAATGTGCTTGTACGATATGGGAATCAAAAGAAAGGTGTTACTGAGCATTTTAAGAGGCAGTGGGCATTAGTTCTATAGGTGGACGCCTTTTCGAGATATCGCCATTAGGGTGGGCCAAGGGTGACTCTAGAATGTTTGTACGATATGGGTATCAAACGAAAAGTGTTACTGAGCATTTTAAGAGGGAGTGGGCATTAGGTCTATAGGTGAACGCCTTTTCGAAATGTCGCCATTAGGGTGGGCCAGGGGTGACTCTAGAATGTGTTTGTATGATATGGGTATCAAATGAAAGATGGTAATGAATATTTAAAAGGGAGTAATCCTTAGTTCTATAGGTGGACGCCTTTTCGAGATATCGCCATAAAGGTGGACCAAGGGTGACTCTAGAATGTTTGTACGATATGGGTATCAAACGAAAGGTGTTACTGAGCATTTTAAGAGGGAGTGGGCATGAGGTCTATAGGTGGACGCCTTTTCGAGATATCGTCATTAGGGTGGGCCAGGGGTGACTCTAGAATGTGTTTGTACGATATGGGTATCAAACGAAAGGTGTTACTGAGCATTTTAAGAGGGAGTGGGCATTGGGTCTATAGGTGGACGCCTTTTCGAGATATCGCCATTAGGGTGGGCCAGGGGTGACTCTAGAATGTTTATACGATATGGGTATCAAACGAAAGGTGTTACTGAGCATTTTAAGAGGGATTGGGCATTAGGTCTATAGGTGGACGCCTTTTCGAGATATCGCCATTAGGGTGGGCCAGGGGTGACTCTAGAATGTGTTTGTACAATATTGGTATCAAATGAAAGGTGGTAATGAGTATTTTAAAAGGGAGTAATCCTTAGTTCTATAGGTGGACGCCTTTTCGAGATATCGCCATAAAGGTGGACCAAGGGTGACTCTAGAATGTTTGTACGATATGGGTATCAAACGAAAGGTGTTACTGAGCATTTTAAGAGGGAGTGGGCATGACGTCTATAGGTGGACGCCTTTTCGAGATATCGTCATTAGGGTGGGCCAGGGGTGACTTTAGAATGTGTTTGTACGATATGGGTATCAAGCGAAAGGTGTACTGAGAATTTTAAGAGGGAGTGGGCATTAGGTCTATAGGTGGACGCCTTTTCGAGATATCGCCATTAGGGTGGGCCAGGGGTGACTCTAGAATGTTTGTACGATATGGGTATCAAACGAAAGGTGTTACTGAGCATTTTAAGAGGGAGTGGGCATTAGGTCTATAGGTGGACGCCTTTTCGAGATATCGCCATTAGGGTGGGCCAAGGGTGACTCTAGAATGTGTTTGTGCAATATGGGTATCAAATGAAAGGTGGTAATGAGTATTTTTAAAGGGAGTAATCCTTAGTTCTATAGGTGGACGCCTTTTCGAGATATCGCCATAAAGGTGGACCAAGGGTGACTCTAGAATGTTTGTACGATATGGGTAATAAACGAAAGGTGTTACTGAGCATTTTAAGAGGGAATGGGCATTAGGTCTATAGGTGGACGCCTTTTCGAGATATCGCCATTAGGGTGTAAGACTAGAATGTGTTTGTACGATATGGGTATCAAATGAAAGGTGGTAATGAGTATTTTAAAAGGGAGTAATCCTTAGTTCTATAGGTGGACGCCTTTTCGAGATATCGCCATAAAGGTGGACCAAGGGTGACTCTAGAATGTTTGTACGATATGGGTATCAAACGAAAGGTGTTACTGAGCATTTTAAGAGGGAGTGGGCATTAGGTCTATAGGTGGACGCCTTTTCGAGATATCGCCATTAGGGTGGGCCAGGGGTGACTCTAGAATGTTTTTACGATATGGGTATCAAACGAAAGGTGTTACTGAGCATTTTAAGAGGGAGTGGGCATTAGGTCTATAGGTGGACGCCTTTTCCAGATATCGCCATTAGGGTGGTCCAGGGGTGACTCTAGAATGTTTGTACGATATGGGTATCAAACGAAAGGTGTTACTGAGCATTTTAAGAGGGAGTGGACATTAGGTCTATAGGTGGACGCCTTTTCGGAATATCGCCATTAGGGTGGGCCGGTGGTGACTCTAGAATGTTTGTACGATATGGGTATCAAACGAAAGGTGTTACTGAGCATTTTAAGAGGGAGTGGGCATTAGGTCTATAGGTGGACGCTTTTCGAGATATCGCCATTAGGGTGGGCCAGGGGTGACTCTAGAATGTGTTTGTACGATATGGATATCAAATTAAAGGTATTAATGAGGGTTTAAAAGCGAGTGGCCCTTAGATGTATATGTGAAGGCGTTCTCGCGATATCGACCAAAATGTGGACCAGGTGATCCAGAAACTCATCTGTCGGGTACTACTAATTTATTTATATATGCAATACCACTAACAGTATTCCTGCCAAGATTGCAAGAGCTGTTGATTTCGCCTTGTAGAACTTTTTCATTTTCTTCTACTTAATATGGTAGGTGTCACACCCATTTTACAAAGTTTTTTCCAAAGTTATATTTTGCGTCAATAAACCAATCCAGTTACCATGTTTCATCCCTTTTTTCGTATTTGGTATAGAATTATGGCATTTTTTTCATTTTTCGTAATTTTCGATATCGATAAAGTGGCCGTGGTTATGGTCGGAATTCGGCCATTTTTTATACCAAGATAAAGTGAGTTCAGATAAGTACGTGGGCTAAGTTTAGTAAAGATATATCGGTTTTTGCTCAAGTTATTGTGTTAACGGCCGAGCGGAAGGGCAGACGGTGGACTGTGTTTAAAAACTGGGCGTGGCTTACACCGATTTCGCCCATTTTCACAGAGAACAGTTACCGTCATAGAATCTATTCCCCTACCGAAGTTGAGAAGGATTGGTAAATTTTTGTTCGACTTATGGCATTAAAAGTATTCTAGACAAACTAAATGAAAATGGGCAGAGCCACGCCCATTTTGAAATTTTATTTTATTTTTGTATTTTGTTGCATCATATCATTACTGGAGTTGAATTTTGACTTAATTTACTTAATTACAGTAAAGATTTTAAATTTTTTGTTAAAATTTGAATTAAAAATTTTTTTTTTTTAAAAGTGGGCGTGTTCTTCATTCAATTTTGCTAATTTTTATTTAGCACATATATAGTATTAGTAGTAACGTTCCTGCCAAATTTCATCATGATATATTCAACAACTGCCAAATTAAAGCTTGCAAAACTTTTAAATTACCTTCTTATAAAAGTGGGCGGTGCCACGCCCATTGTCCAAAATCTTACTAATTTTCTCTTCTGCGTCATAACGTCAACCCATCTACCAAGTTTCATCGCTTTAACCGCCTTTGGCAATGAATTATCGCATTTTTTCGGTTTTTCGAAATTTTCGATATCGAAAAAGTGGGCGTGGTTATAGTCCGATATCGTTCATTTTAAATAGCGATCTGAGATGAGTGCCCAGGAATCTACATACCAAATTTCATCAAGATACCTCAAAATTTACTCAAGTTATCGTGTTAACGGACAGACGGACGGACGGACGGACATGGCTCAATCAAATTTTTTTTCGATACTGATGATTTTGATATATGGAAGTCTATATCTATCTCGATTCCTTTATACCTGTACAACCAACCGTTATCCAATCAAAGTTAATATACTCTGTGAGCTCTGCTCAACTGAGTATAAAAACTGTAGGCTCACCATATATACTCTGACTATTTAGTCTTTTTTTTTGCGGGAGGGCTGAAAAATGCCCAATTCACCATAATTGCTGCCGTCGCCGTAACTTGAGTCCGTAAACTAAAAAACAGCCCCGTTTTAGAACCGTCGCCCACCCCGGTGCCACTTTCGCACTACTTCAGGGTGGCGTTCCATATTTCTCATTTTTTAAGAGCCTACTATTGTCGCTGCGTCCAGGTTCCCGCTATTTGCTCTGAGTGTCGATTTAATCGGCACTGCTTCGCCTGCGCGTTTCTCTGCGCTTCCTCTCAGCATCCATCAGGCGTGTCATGACTATAAATGCCATTTTGCTCACTGTAGTCCAGCACTCTTTCCTGTTGCACATTTGTGATACTAAATTTCTCGTGGTACGTTTCTCCCCAACTCTATGCAAGGCGAATCTTTCCTCGTGGAAACGGGGACAATGGAACATGACGCGTTCTACGTTTTCTAACTCTGTGGTACACATTGGGAAAAGGATCTTCCTCTATCCTACGCTTCTATAAATACTCTGTGAAACCGCCATGTCCACTCAGTATCTGTGTGAGATGGTGGTTCAGGTCGCCGTGCTTCCGCTCATTCCATTAAGCTACGTTCCAAACTAGCGTGAAGGTCCAACGCCCTTTACTCGAGGCCTCCCACCGTTCTTGCCACTTAGCTATTGTTTGTGTCCTTGCTCTATTCTTGGCTTCTTCAGATGGTCGCTCAATATTAGTGTTATACAAATCGGTCATTTCGCTTGCCAGTAAGTCCACTGGGATTTTCCAGGTTAGAAACGGGATCGCGTTGTCGGACACCGTCCGATAAGCACTTACTATTCTTAAAGCAGCAAGTCAGTACGCTGCTAATACCGGTGCTGCCTGTGGTATTATTGAGCTGGTTACTGTGGACAATAGCTCACGTGTAGCTTCGTCCGGACCACCAATGTTAGGAATTATTCGCATAAGTGTTCCATTAACTTTGGTAACCTTCTCTTCCACCGCTCTGAAGTGGTTTTTCACAGTTAACTTAGAGTCAACGTCCACTCCCAAGTATTTTAGAGAATCCTTTGAAGTGATTTGATGATCCCCGACAGTGTGGAACTTACTAATACCGCTTCCGTCTTTTGGCTAGCCAACTCCAGTCCTGTATTGGTCAGCCATTCCTTTATTCTTCCAACGGCGTCATTACATAATGCTTGAAGCAGGTCCAGTTTCTTGACCACTACTACCACTGCGATATCATCAGCATATCCTACAATTTGCGTGTTTTCTGATAGATCAATCTTTAGCACCATGTCATACATTACATTCCAAAGCGTTGGACCGAGAAAAGATCCCTGTGGGACGCCTCCAGTGATTTTTTTACTCTTTTGCTCCTTGATTCGTGTCAAAACGAAGTACTCTGTCTTTAAGATAGCTACCTATTATTCTGCGTAAGTAAGCTGGTGTGCTTAAGCTTCGCAGCGCTGTCATCCAGGTCATCCAGGTCGCAGTGTTAAAAAAATTCTTGATGTTCAACGTAATCAGTGCACAGAACTTTCTTTTGTTTTGGCCTCCAGAGATAGCTTCCCTAACTATATTGTCGACTGTTTGTATTGCATCTACGGTGGATCTTGATTTGCGAAATCCATATTGATTATTCGATAAGCCACCTGGGCTTTCTAGAGTCAGCTGTAGGCGTTCGCTAATTATAGGCTCGAAAATCTTTCCAAGGGAATCCAGCATACAAAGTATATGAGGATGGTTGCTCCGGCTGTTTACCATGTTTTAACAATAGGACAAGTCTTTGTCATTTCCACGGGCGAGGGAACACGCCTTCTTCCATACAGGCATTAAAAAGATCAGTAAATAATTTAGCCCTAGTTGTGATCGCGGCTTTAAGGGCTATGTTTGGCACTCCAGCGGGTCCTGGGGATTTGTTATCAGCAACTCTTTTTGCAGCGTCTTAGCGACTATTCAGTCTTGACTGCCGTCTGGCGTCATATGCTTTTAAATTAGGCCTCGTCAGTGGAAACAGGTGCATATATGAAGTGCGGAGTCGAGGAGAAAACGCTCGAGCACGTTTTGTGTTCGTGTCCTGCGCTCGCTAGACTAAAAATTCTAGTATATGCCAAGAGTATGGAGTTATTGCCCCAGCGGGTTAGGCTTGCCTGTCATAGGAGGCAAATAAATTCCCCAAATAATTGTTGTGTAGCGCTACCCTTTCAAGGGGCTGCCAGCGCAATTTATAGCTTCTTCAATCCAATTGCCAACCTCACCTACCCGGGACGAATTCTGTTACTTTAACAGCCGAGACTCTTGCGACCCCAAGCTTTTCATGCATCTAGGGGGTGGGATGGCGGTATGGCCTTGAAGGTTTCATGTGGTCATACTAAATCGTTCCCGAGATGGTTGGGCTGGTGCCTGAATGGTGCCTGTTACCTAAACGTACCGGATCTGCATCCGGAAAAAGACCATCAACATCCATAACACTCCCCAAAGCCTTCGAGTAGTGTTCTTATCGATACAACAACAACAACTAAAATACCCAAATAATCCAAGGGGTTGTGCAGCGCTACCCTTCCAACGGGCTGCCAGCGCAATTTATAGCTTCTCCAACCCAATTATCACCCTCGCCTACCACTGGCGAATCCAATTTCTATGGCAGCCGAGGCTCTGGCGATCCCAAGTTCCATGCATGGAATTAGGGGGTTGGATGACCTAGAAGGTTTAATGTGGTTATATTAAACCGTTCCCGAAATGGTCGGGCTTGTATGTTAATGGTGATTGTTACCAGAACGTACCGGATTTAGATCCGGCAAAGGACCATCAACATCGATAACGCTCCTCCGAACCTTCGCTATAGCAACAACTACAATAGGATGGAGTTATTTTATAATACAGGTATACGTTTTTGAGTTTGTTCGCTGAGCAAACTTCATAGACTATGGACTCATTCAGTTTATTTGAGATTCTCACGGACCAGTCAGTTCAACCCAACCTTACCTATAGTCTTCAGCTGAATAAATGTAGCTTACTTAGTCAATTAAGCTTGTATTAAGTTATTCACTTAAAAGGGTTCCACGATTTTCCAAATAAAAATCGCTCTTTTATAAAACAATCCTTTTGTTTGTTTTTGTATTAACCCAGCTCAACAAACAACCCTCGTAAATTAAAGTTTCGTAAGTATAAAGAGACAAGTATAAACTGCGCAATTTATTAATTTGCATTTTCAAAGTAATTGCTGTTGTTTTCACTGTTGAAGACATGTTGAACTACAAAAACCCAACTACGTCAGCAAAATTAATTTTGCTATTTATATTTAACTTTCTTATTTTTACTTTACTACAAACACTTTGTAGTATTTTGAGCAGCGTTTGTCTTCTTCACACTTTAACTTTGTTAAAAATGAATGAAATTACCAATTCGTGTGCAATCAACTGTACAGACGAAATAAGTAGTCGAACAAATTCACTTAAGCTTTCTATGTAAGTAAGTCGTTGTTACGTTTGCACTTTCGACTTGAGCTCGCACTATCCCCCCATTTATTTGTCAAAGTTGTTGTTACTCATGAATACATATTGACGTAAATAGCGCGAACAACTAACTGTACAATATCTATGATTTCAAATCGATATTCTGCATAACAATTATTTTTTGCTCATTACGATTTTTCGATGCTCATTTGCAGATACACAAATGAATGTTGCAAATGCAATTAAATTACAGCTACAAAGTGACAGGTACAAACGAAGAGCGACAAAGTTGTGAAAGTTACAAAGTGTATCAATACAATACAAGTTTCGTAGAAAAAAGCAATCCAATTGAAATATTCGTAGTGTGAAATAATTACGTGTTAAAAGCGGGTGTTAAAATTAATTTAGTCCAGTCAGATAGAGAAAGAAGTAAACTGAAGCTGCAGAGCTTGAGATGCGGATTGATTGCAATAAATAGTGCCAGAGAAGAAGCTAACTATGAACTAACTAAAAGTTGGTTTCCAATAAATCGATGTACTAACACCAATATCTGGGGCCAAATCGTAAAATCCGTGATCGTAAAACTCGTCACGTAAAAATATGATTTTCGGATTATGACATACGTGAACGTATTACTTCGATCGTAATTTTGGATCACAACATACGTGACGAGTGGCTGAACGTACACGTTCCGTTCCGCTTTTATTCGAACACAAAATGGTGATGTTATACACAAAAATTTCAATGAAAATATACGAAAATTGTTAATATAGATAAACAAGTAAAATATAATAACAAATTTCAAACTCTTATTATTAACAAAGGTCGAAATCAAACAAGCTTAATCTAAGCCAAAAGGAAATATTGGCGGAATTCATGGCAAGACACCCGCTTTGGCATCGGCTTGCTTCAAATTTAACTTCTCCAGAAAGTAACTAAAAGCTTCTTAAGTTAAGTGAAATCTCTTCAAGAAACTGCAATATTTTTTTGTTACAAAGATATAATACATAAATTATATGCTTGCGCTTAGTTCGACAAGTCCAAAGGGTTACTGCACTCTCTTAACCGCCATTGGACTATCTTTTCATCTTCGCTATTACTGGAGCTCAAACAAAACAATAAAATTTGATCCATCGCAATTACTTACTTTATTTTTTTATATTTTGGCAACCAATTTGACAGTTCAAAATCTATTGTGAGCTAAAAATACAATCCAACCTAATGTGGATCGTAGAATTTATTGTGAATTGAAAATAAATTACGTTCCGTTTGCTATCGTATGTTATAATCCCATCTTATTTATAAGTTTGACGTATCACGTAATTTTCTTTCGTATGTTTGCCGAACCGTGATCGTATGTTACGATTGTATGTTTTATTTGAAAGGTTTCCAGCTATTTTATGTAACTTTTATACTTAAAACACTCCCGTTTTGATAGCTTTTTTTCGGGATACATGAAATCAAATCTGAGTGAAGGTGAGTAAGCATTAAGGCAACATTTTGCGAACGATAGCTCAGACGAAGGAATCGTCTCATAGCGGTTTCGTCAGTAAAGGTATTCTTTATCTTTCATCCGCCCCTACGTTTATTAGGTTTTTGACAAAAGAAAAAAACATCAAAATACTTCGGAAAAGCTGCTAAAAGCAGTCTCGTCCCTCGGCAGTGCTTTTGGTAATACTGGAAGTCCGAATTTATACGTAGGTCCTGTTCCGCTAACAACCAAGTTGAAATTTATGCAGTGTCCGTCAGAACCTTTAAATCCTATAAAGATTTGATTTTCACAATACGACGAAACCCGAAGAAATGGTAGTAGTTACTCTATAGACTAGCACTATGGCACTTCCTCTCCATCTTCATCTCCACCTATATTTCCACCTCAATCTTCATCTCCATCTCCATTTCCATCTTCATCTTACTCTTTATCTTCATCTTTGTTTTTATCTCCATCTCCATCTCCAACCCCATCTCCATCTCTATCTCCATCTCCATCTCCATCTCCATCTCCATCCCCATCTTCATCTCCATCTCCATCTCCAACTCCATCTCCATCTCCATCTCCATCTCTATCTCCATCTCCATCCCCTACGATGAAACCCGAAGAAATGATAGTAGTTACTCGATAGACTAGCACTATGGCACTCCATCTCAATCTTCAACTCTATCTCCATCTTCATCCCCATTTATATTTCCACCTCAATCTTCATCTCCATCTCCATTTCCATCTACATCTCCATCTCTATCTTCATCTCCATCTCCATCCCCTTCTCCATCTCCGCCTACATCTTTCTTTCATCTCCGTCTACATCCTGTTCTTCGTCTTTGTCTCTGTATACTTCTTTATCTCTGTTCGCCTGCTTCTCTAATTTTCTTTCCGTCTTATTATCGTCTCCGTATTTCTTTCTTTTCGTCTTCTTATCGTCTCCGTGTCTTTTTAACGCCTATTTTTGTATCCGTCTCTATCTTTCTATTCGTCGTCTTATCCTCTCCGTCTTCCTCCTTCCTCTCGCCCACTGTTTTTCCCTTTCTCTTTCTTTTCTTATCTATCGATCCAGTTCTTTGTAAAATGAAAAGCTTAGTAACTAAAAGCTTCATACCATATGAACTTGCGTTTTCCTCATAACATACTTCTCAAACTCACGAAATTTTGCTCAGTACATCGATTTAAATATGAGTATCGTTTTCAAGAAACTACCAATGTAGTTACATATGTACTTATGTATGTATGTATGTACATATTTTTAGGCGAACTACTATAAACTCACAAATGTAGACAAACAGCTATTTGGACATCAAAGTATGTAGATGAAGAACAAAATAGCTTAAGAAAATTTGTAATTGTACATACATATGTACATACGCGTCTATATATGATATTAAAGAAACTGTAGAAATTCAGCAAAAGAAAGTCAAAATTAGGGAATTAAAACTTTGAAAGCCCAAATAGTAAAAGGCAACTATATTTTAGGTGTTTCTTTTATAGTCATAATTAGTTTTTTGTCTCAGGAAAAATTAATTTGTGTTGGGGATTTCGTGTGTGTGAATGTATTAGTGTATGTCCTGTAAAACACGCAAGACAATGAAAACGCAGCAATTCATAATTTTTAGGGTTTTTAGTGTGTTAAATACATACACATACATATATACATAATAGATATTCTGAAATATTCACCCTTTTCGTAAGCGCCAAACATCTGGTTTGAGGGAAAATCAGCTTTAGGGGCAATGTCGACAGTACAAGTTTTTTCCCAAAATTGAAAAGTACGCTATTATTTGCTATCCATTATTAATATGGTTCGGCTGAAATAGTCATTCATTATCTTATAGGCTCAATAAATAGTAATACTGTGCTATGCAAGTCCTGCTTTAAAGCCTTATTTACGCATAAACTTTAGAAACTATAATTTCCTCTTTCACAGAAAAATATAATTGGATTTGTTTGTGGTACAACTTGTACGAAAATATATCTACAAATTTTAACTATTAATATCATGTTAAATTAAGCATTTTTATGAAGAGCTTTGATATTTCGTTTGTAGCTCTATTTCAAAGGTGAAAGGTTGCGTTGCTATAGGCCTGTGCTGCCATTGCAAAAATGTATTATTTCAAATCGTTCCATTTGACCTGAAAATGTTGGCGCTTTCTAAACCATTTAATTTTATTTATTTTTCTAGAGTTTTAAAACTTTTGCTGTTTGCTTGGAAACAAATTTCAATTAGAAAACACAAAGAAATTAAGCGAGCTGTTTAATTTGCTTTTGCTTTTCAATTGAAATTTTTTTCTTAGTGAGCAGACAAAATGTTAGTTTTCGAAAAAAACCCTATAAGTCACACAAAGTGAAAGGAAACAAATCGAGAAAAATGCACCAAGATAATAAGTCACGAAACTCAGAAAACAAAGTATCAAAGAAATGCTCCTGTGACAAAACGGCAGCACTAGATGTTAACTATTTTTATTCATGCTAGACTTTGTTATAACAGTTGCAGAAAATAGTGCTTGAAGCTATTGGATTATAGCTAATATACTAAAATACAGGCACTACATAAACCGCTCCTAGGGTGATCGATAGGAAATATTTTCATGGGAGCTTAGAACAATCATATTGCCCCTTCAACTGGAAAATCTAACTTCCACTGATACTACGCTGAGTGTTTTCGGCGTTTTACGACTTACTTGACTTGTCTTTACTTCACGATATAAACGACCAGCACTGCTGAGAGCCTGAAGCGCTCGTGTATGAAAGGAAGGCTGAAATGCATGCGAGGAGCATGAAATATAAGCAGATAGAGTTGGCAACTAATAAACAGAGCAATTTTAGGTTACGAAAGCGGTTATCCGATACCACTTTCTTGATATTTGCAAAATAGTCAGTTATTACCAAAAAAAAAAAAAAAGAAATGACTAATGCTTACTTAATTAATTGGCGCTTAACCGTTCAAACTGGTTATGACCGCCTAACAAAGCGCGCCAGTCGCTTCTTCGCTGAGTTAGTTGGTGCCAGTTGATCACACCAAGGGAATTTAAATCGTTTTCCACTTGGCCTTTCCAACGGAGGGTGGGCCACCATTTTCCTCTGCTTCCATATACGTGTTTCGATAAAAGTACTTTCTTAACCAGAGAATCATATTTAATTCGCATAACATGGCATAGCCAGCATAACCATTGGGCCGTAATTCGCTTGGACTATGTTGGTGTCTGCCTGCAGCTCAAAATTGAATCTTCTGCGGTAGTCGCCAACGCTAACGCGTAGAGCTCCGTATATTTTTCGGAGATCTTTTCTCTCGAACACTCCCAGAGCCACTTCGTCTGATGTTCTCATGGTCCATGCTTCTGCACCATAAAGCAGGATGGGTAAAATAAGTGAGTTATAGAGCAGGATTTTCGTTTGCCGAGAGGGGACTTTACTTTTCAAGTGTCTACCTAATCCAAAGCAGCATCTATTGGTAAGGTATATAATTGTAATTCTTCCAAAAATAAACAAAACCTTTTAAATAAAAAAAAAAAAAATAAATACAAGATGCGATAGTCTCGGAAGAGATTTTAGGCCGAGACTATCTTGCGATTTGCGTCGGGCTCCTTTTTAATTTTTCCCACAAATTGGCGACTCCGAACGGCATCTGCAAAGCAGATGAGTTTTCACTGAGAAGCTTTTCATAGCAGAAATATACTCGGAGTACTTGCCAAATCACTGCCGAGGCCGCTTAGAAAAAATGTCTTCTAATTGAAAAGACGTGATTCAAATATTTGATGCTGCTTGCGCGGGGCGGTGTTGTATGCGGAGCACACTACCACCACAACACGGCGACAAGACAAAGTCTCTAGCTCTTTTGAAATAATGGCTGCCAACGGTGGCGTTGTTAGAAAGGCGCAAATGCGCTGATCCTTTGCTTTTTTTCTGATTCTTTTTTCAATTAAGAGTAAGCAGAACTAACGGCGCGGGAGCTCATGTCAATGATATCAATGTCGTCAGCATACCAAGCCATCCAACAATTGCACGCTTTTAAATCGATGAAGCAGCGTGCTTTTTTCAAGATTTGGTGCATATTGAAAATCTGGTCGATGGTGGATTTATCAGGTCTGAAGCCCCAATAATAAGGTGAAATCATCCGAAGCACAGAGGGACTCAATCTTTGCACAATGCGCTTGACAGGTCCTTATATGCGATATTAGGAAGACTGATTCTGCAATATATGGCGCAGTTTGCAGGATCCCTTCGCTTGTAGACTGAGCAAAGAACGCTTAGATTCCAATCGTTAGACATGCACTCGTCCGACCATATTTTGCAGAATGAAGCATAATGAAGCAAAGCAGCAAAAAGCAACAAAAAGACGGGAAAAAAGAAATATTTATTTTCTTCTATTTTATCTTTTTTTACATTTATCTCAATACAACTCTGTTTATCTTACTTCTAATGCTTCTGTCCGCCTAGAACGAATTGGATTGTGATAATCCAAAACAAGCAGAGCTGTGTGCGTGCTTCTACATACATATTAAGTACGCCCAAAGTATTTAATAGGTCAGCTTTCAGATTTTAGTTTGAAACTTGAACTTTATTTACTTGCACTCAAATTAAAGCTAACTGTGATAATTTATGAGCGCTGCTTTCGCTTGGCTTGTTGTTTGTTAAAGTTCTCGCATCAAACTACACGACTCTCCTAAAAGATTACTTTACGCACCACTTATTACGCATAATGCAAGTATTTAAGTAGATAACTGCATTTCAACCCATTGCTGAAAGCCCTAATGCTTTTAGCTTTTTCCTGATATTTCATTATTTAGGGAAAGTTAAATTTTACATCAAAATGTTCGGCAATTGCTCGAAATATGAGTAACGGTAGCTATGACATTTAAAAGCAATAACAGTAAAGGTCATTAAGCAATAATTCATGTCTCCACATTTACTCTTAAAATAAAATTTGATAAGTGAAATATCATTGATTTGAAACTATTTTTTGCTAAGTTATAGCTTATTAATCTAGTCTACGACCCTTTTAAATTTGTTTTATATCTAAGTTGCCGCGGTCTTTGACCGATCCCCGTCCATTTTTTCTAGAAATATTTCCTGCTATAGGGAAAATTTGTGTACCCAATTTTATAACGATCCGTTAATTTTTCTTGGAGTTATAGCTCCCGAAACATAGAAAATTGCTTAGTTATAAAAGGGGCAGTGCCACACCCATTTTTTTAAATTTATAATTTTTCCTCTTTATTGTTATAAATCCACATGGGAAATGAAATACCATTGAAATAAAAAACTTTTTTTTTGCAAAAATATAGCTTATTTTATTCGTCCACGATCCTTTTAAAAACCTTTTATATAAAAGTGGGAGTGGTCCTTAACCGATTTCGTTAATTTTTCTTCAAAGCATTCCTTATAGTAAAGGCAACCTCTCTGTCGAATTTTGTTACGATAAGTTTAACGATTTTTGATTTATGATTAATAATATTTGTAAAATTGATTTTATCACAAGTGGGTGGTGCCTCGCCCATTTTATAAATTTTTATCAAGAGTCTCAATATCAGTCCACATGTCAAATTTCAACATTCTAGGTGTATTATTTACTAAATAATCGGGGTTTTTGTGTTTTCCAAAATATATGTATAAAAGACAGAAAAGGGTTAAAAAAGAGGCCGCAGTGGTAGGTTAACTCTGCGTGGAGTGTATTCCTGCGATTTAAATGTTCCTAAAACAAAAAAACAATGTCCAGCAAATGATACCAATGTCTCCGTAAGAGAAATTTTGATCATAAATCTTTAATCTCTAATCTTGTATAATTTTTCCTTAATCGTTAATCTTCTATATTTATTCTTTAAAACGTAAACTTAATCTCCAAACTTTTTTCTTTAATCTTTAATCATTAGTCCGTATTTTAAAATCTTTAATCTGTAATATTTTATCTTTAGTCTTTAATCCCTTATCTAGTATACGTTTCCTTAATCTTTAATCCTCCATTGTCTCTAAACTTTAATATTTAGTCTTTAACCTTTAATCCGTAATTAAAAATTTTTAATCTTCAAACTTTTATCGGTAATATTTTATCTTTAGTCCTTAATCTTTAGTCTATATTTTTTAATTTTTAATCTTTTATCTTTAGCTTTGAATCTTTCCCCTTTAATCTTAAATCTTTTATGTTTAATCCCTACATTTAGTTTTTAATCTTTAATATTTAAACTGCAATCTTTTATCATTAATCTTTAATCTTTATATAATTTTCAATCTTTAATTTTATTAAGTTTATTTCTACAAAAGTAAATATAAATTGTTGTACATGTAGACTAATTAAGTAATCATTCCTAAATTCAATAAGTTTGAGACGTATTCACAATAATTTCTTCTACTAAAGTACTGTATTTTTATAGTGATGAAAAAACTGAAAGGATATAAATATACTGGCTTATATTACTGCTATTTCGACCGTGATATCTTTGTTCTTTTAAATTAGATATTTTATTCTTACACCGGCCTACCATTAGGCTATCACTGCGTCTGTATATACATAAGTGGCTTAGCTGAGGTTTTCTCGTTTGTTGTTTTTGTTATTTTTTTATTATTTCATTTTATTTGCTTCATGCAGTAGAGCTGAAATATTCCGATCCTGTGTGTTACTCTGTGCACAAGGCTTTTTGTGTTGTTGCCTTTGGTTAAGCAGCAACTATCCACATGAGCCCTGCGTTGGTTATGATCTTTGATTTAAAATAATTTAATAGAAGAAGTTATAGTGAATACGTCTCAAACTTATTAGATTTACGAGTATTAAAAATAAATAGACGATTAAATCAAAAATCCTAATTAAATAAAAATTATGAAAAGATTTATAATTTGCTAATTTTAAAGCAGACAGAGCAAAAGCCTGATATCTAACTAAAAATTAAATTTCTCCCCAAACAACCCAGTTTCAAAAGCTTTTTGTGTGTGGCATCCGTCCGCATAAGCCTACTTTTCTAGTTACTCATACGCCATGGTGTCCCTGCAATTCCCATCTGCACATATGCCTATTTGCTTCGTATTAAAACTAATATTTGAATAATTATACCTTTCATAAACATGAAATGGTATATTAATTTTGGTCCGATGTTTGTAACGATGAGAAATATAGAAGATAGACTCACCATTGAGTATACCGAATTGATCAGGGCGACGAACTGAGTTGATATAGCCATGTCCGTCTATCCGTCCGTCTGTCTGTTTGAACGCAAACTAGTCCCTCAAATTTTGAGATATCTCAATGAAATTTGGCACAAGGATGTATTTTTGTATTATATTAGACATTTATCGGATCCGGTAGGATCGGACCACTATAACATATATCTCCCATACAACCGATCGTTCAGATAAGGCGATTTTGGTCATTCCTGCCGCAATTTAGAAAGTATAAACGTGAAACTCGGTGATATATATTTTAATATATCATAGACGATTTTCTGAAAAAATCACTTTGAGCGGAGCGGTCGTTCAGATAGAAAGATTTTTGGCCATTTCCCCCTTGGTTTCCAATATAAAAACGTGAAACTTGGTGATATTTATTCTAATGTATCATAGAAGATTTCAAGAAAAAATTATTTCGATCGGAGCTATATATAATATATATCCCATACAACCGATCGTTCAGATAAGGGGGGTTTTTGCCATTTTTTTATATTTATCTTAAAATCGTTTAGGTATGTACATCTGTTCACTATATATTTCTTGTCTTATACATTCGATTATTTGAAGATTACGAACGGGATAAGATTATTGTTCAACCCCATCCATGAAAGGTATGAAGTCTTCACAGCCGAAGACAGTCCCACCCTTACTTGTTTTCGATTAGATTTATGTAAACTAAATACGAACGTACAGAAACTCGTGTTTATATTTGTTTTTGTATTTGTATATGTGTACGGATGCTCATACCTTTCTACATGCAAACGCATTAAAACTCGATTGGGCTTTTAGTAACTCATGTACTACAAACAGTTATGAAATGAAACTTTTATAATCTTCATTAGTCAATAGGTAAATGATACAATAATTAAGCTATAATTATTGGGACAAAATTGTAATTAGTTAAATGGATTTTAGTGATATCTCAGGAATGAAAGTGTTGTGTGGACATATATGTAATTTATAATCGAAAAATTTGAAAAGAAAAATATTGTGAATAGCACGTTATCGAAGGCTTTTTAGAGCCTGGTATTTGATTAATAATTAGGTGTGTGGAATCAAGGACTTTCAAGGGCCAAATCGGAAATGGAATTTGCGACTCAGGGCAATTAAATTCGAGGCCATATAGAAGTTACTCTACCTCTATTATATAAGATTTAAGTCTTCGTTGGAGGAAGTTAATTTTGAATCAGGCAAGCCTCAGAACAACTCTAGAGTGCATTAAAAGGAAACAAATTTTTGCGCAACTACGTTGAGTTGTTAAATTTTTTCAAAAAGCGGAAAAACTTGAAAAAAATTTAAAGTTTTTAAGGAGCTTTTTATTATTTCTAGAGTTCCTGAAAAGAAAAAAAAATATTAAGTATAGATTTTTGTTTGTTTTGGAGCAGACGAAAATGAAAAAATATTTTACAAATCAGCCCGAATTTCCATATTAAAAAAAAATTGTACCAATTGGGGGGAAAAAATATTAAAACAAATTTTTCTGAAAGAACTTCTAAAAAATTCTGCACAACTTTCTCTTTTTCATGAAATCGAAAAATTTTATTTGAACTAGATAAGAACAAAGTTCTCAAAATAGATTTTTGATATTTTCAAAGTGCCCGAAAATTAAAAACAGAAGTTCTACAAATAAAAACAAAATTTTATGTTTCTGTAAAAAGTCTTTGAAGTCAATTGAAAAACAAAAAACTAATAAGAAAAATTAAAGCAAGTCTGGGAAATCTCTGCAAAACTTTTAGTTTTTCATAAACACAAAAAAATTTCAATTTTGTAAAACTAAAAGAGAGCTCTAAGTTTCAGAACTACAAAAAATGAAAGAAATTGTGCAAGTTAGAGCAAATTTTTAGGGTTTTCTAAACAATTAAAAAATTTAAATGTAAAAAACAGATATTCTGAAAACATTTTTTTAAGATCTTTAGAGTTCCTGAAAAAGTTCCTCAAACAGCTAAATTTTTAAATTTTCATAAGGCTTCGAATTTTTGAAATATATGAAATAGGGCACAATATTGCCTAACTCTTTTTCTCTTCTTAAATGGAATACTTTCCTCTTTTTTATAAGAAAATGCCAAATTCGCAAAACGATTTTTATACTCAGTTGAGCAGAGCTCACAGGGTATATTAACTTTGATTGGATAACGGTTGGTTGTACATATATAAAGGAATCGAGATAGATATAGACTTCCATATATCAAAATCATCAGTATCGAAAAAAAATTTGATTGAGCCATGTCCGTCCGCCCGCCCGTCCGTCCGTCCGCCCGTCTGCCCGTTAACACGATAACTTGAGTAAATTTTGAGGTATCCTGAAGAAATTTGGTATGTAGGTTCCTGGGCACTCATTTCAGATCGCTATTTAAAATGAACGATATCGGACTATAACCACGCCCACTTTTTCGATATCGAAAATTTCGAAAATGCGAAAAAGTGCGATAATTCATTACCAAAGATGGGTAAAGCAATGAAGCCTGGTATGTGAGTTGAACTTATGACGCAGAATAGAAAATTGGTAAAAGTTTGGACAATGGGCGTGGCACCGCCCACTTTATAAAGAAGGTAATTTAGAAGTTTTGCAAGCTGTAATTTGGCAGTCGTTGAAGTTATCACAATGAAATTTGGCAGGAACGTTACTCCTATTACTATATGTATGCCTAATAAAAATTAGAAAAATTGGAGGACGACCACGCAAGTCATATTTTAACAAACAAATTTATATCTTTACAGTATATAAGTAAATTATGTCAAGATTCGACTCCAGTAATGATATGGTGCAATAAATTACAAAAACAAAAGAAAATTTCCAAATGGGTGTGGCTCCGCCCTTTTTGATTTAATTTATCTATAAATAAAAAAAAATAAATGTAAGGCGCGATAACCTCCGAAGAGATCTAAGGCCGAGCTTCTCTTCCAATTTGCGTCGTGCTCCTCTTGATTTTCCCTACAAATTGGCCGGAGGGGACCTACATGTTTTATGCCGACTCCGAACGGCATCTGCAAGGCAGATGAGTTTTCACTGAGAGCTTTTCATGGCAGAAATACACCCGGAGCGCTTGTCAAACACTGCCGAGGGGCGACCCCGCTTAGAAAAATTTTCTTCTAATTGAAAAACCTTATTTCTAAAATTTTGATGTTGCTTTGCCCGGGAGTTGAACCCAGGGCGTACGGTGTGATAGGCGGAGCACGCTACCATCACACCACGGTGACCGTCATTTAATTTATCTAGGATACTTTTATTGCCATAAGTCGAACAAAAATTTACCAATCCTTGTGAAATTTGATAGGGGCTTAGGTTCTAGGACAACTGTTTTCTGTGAAAAAGGGCGAAATCGGTTAAAGCCACGCCCAGTTTTTATACACAGTCGGCCGTCTGTACTTTCGCTCGGCCGCTAATACGATAACTTGAGCAAAAAGCGATATATCTTTACTAAACTCAGTTCATGTACTTATCTGAACTCACTTTGTATTGGTGTAAAAAATGGCCAAAATCGGACTATGTCCACGCCCACTTTTTCGATATCGAAAGTTACGAAAAATGAAAAAAAATGCCATAATTCTATACCAAATACGAAAAAAGGGATGAAACATGGTAATTGAATTGGTTTATTGACGCAAAATATAACTTTCGAAAAAACTTTGTAAAATAGGTGTGACACCTACCATATTAAATAGAAGAAAAAGTTCTGCAGAGCGAAATCAACAGCCCTTGGAATCTTGGCAGGAATACTGTTCGTGGTATTACATATATAAATAAATTAGCGGTAATCGGCAGATGATGTTCTGGGTCACCCTGGTCCAAATTTTGGTCAATATCACATATAAAACTACCACCACTCCCTTTTAAAATACTCATTAACACTTTTCATTTGATACCCCTATCGTACAAACAAATTCTAGAGTCAGTCCTGGACCACTTTTATGGCGATATCCCTAAATGGCGTCCACCCATAGAACTATGGCCTACTTCCTCTTAAAATACTCTTTAATGCCTTCCATTTGATACACATGTCATACAAACGCATTCCAGGGTTACCCTAAGTTCATTTTCCTACGTGGTGATTTTCCCTTATTTTGTCTCCATAGCTCTCAGCTGAGTATGTAATGTTCGGTTACACCCGAACTTAGCCTTCTTTACTTGTTTTCTTATAAAACTCTTTTCTATCAATTAAAAAAGGGTTACGTATACGCACTGGTGGTCGTCTTTTCTTTTGGTATGTATATGTTTGGGTGTAATTGGTTGGTGATTTCAAAATATGCTGATGAATTTCTCCTTTCAATATCTATCGTTCTTTTTGCAATTTGCCCAGAATAGTTCGTTTTTTACGAGATTCCCTATGCCAGTTTCACAGGCATCGTTTTGTCATTGAACAGGCGTCTATATAAACAGGAAAATTGTCAAGGCTACTGTTATGCTTAGTACTAATATTATTCGATAAATAAAAAAAATTTATAGATCGACTTAGTTTCAAAAGAAAAGTTCTATTCACTGAACCAAAAAGACGGTAAAAGGCTTTTGAGTTTTCTCATTATTCTCAGCAGTCAAGTGTAATCCACAATTACATGAAAAACTCGTACGAAAATAATTATTTCTGCATTGGTTCAATGCTTTAGCCTTTGTGTACCCACAAAAGCTTGAAAACGGCCAATGCTGCATTCAAAATTTCCGGTTCGACTATTTTATCAAAATATTTGCGACGCAACGTATTCCCAAACTAATTTTTGTTAGCAGAAACTTGAATAGCTTTGCCAAACCAAAGCTCAAAATTTTAAAAATAAAAACATGGCGGCGGTGGTGTGAGCGCTATGCAAAAGTAAAATTAGGAAAACGTTGTGGGTATTGCGGGAAAGTTAGTCATGCATTACTGATTTAGTTGATATGAGCGCAACCAAACACCAAACCAGTAATTTAAAGAAGTATGAAATACAATATCGAAAAAGAAGGGTTCATTTGAAGGAAAAGTAAATAACAAACAAAAACCGAAAAAACCTGAAATTGAACAGAAAATGATACCGAATACCGAATACATTATGGGACTGGAAATGCAACCTAAAGAAACCCGAAACCGGAACGAAACCCGCTATCAAAACTGGAGGCAAAAACTGGGACGAAACTACAAGTATAACGGCAGGAAGGCCAAACTGAAGCCAGAAGCTTAACAGAAAATGTAACCGAATCAAAACCTAACTCGGATCGAAATTGTAACAGAATCCGGGATCGAAAAAGAACAGAAAACGGGACCGAATTCTGAGCTGAAAACATAACTGGATCGGAACTCACATATAATACAAAACCTTCGAAATAAAACCGCAACCGAAACCGCGGCCTGAATTGAACGGAAACTGCAGCCAAAATCCGATGAAACCGAAACCGCAACTTTAACGGAAGCAAAACTGAACTACGAATACCGAACGGTAAACCGAGGAGAAAATATTACCCGATCGCAACTGGCAGCTAAGCCAAAAGCGTAACCAAAATCGGGCACAAACCGTAAAAAAGCCGGAATAAAACCTTAACCGAAACTGAATAAAAACGGATCCAAGACTGGACCATCTGAACTTAGATTAGAATCGAAACCAGAAACTAAAAGTCAAAAAGCCAGAATAAACCCGAACATGGACCGAAACCGTTACAGAGACCGGACTGGAACAGCAACCAATGTCTTAACCGAAGCCGAAATAGGAACAGATCAGAAAACGGAATATAAAGCAGAAACCTGAACCGAAACCGGAATTAAAGTGAAAAGGGGACTGGACCGAAATTTGATCGGAAGCATAATCGAAGTTGGAAACTAACAAGACCGTTTCAGTACCGAAAATAAAAAAGAAATCGGAATAAGCACGGTATTCCTGTCAGCACTGGTATTTGAAAGCTGAGGAAGGGAAAACCTCAACATAAACCGGAGGTACAGGTGGAGGAAAACTTTAAGTCACTTTTGCACTCCCCACTGACGTTGGTTTTCGTGACACAAGGCTAGCTAGCAGGACGACCAAAGTCGCCTAGGTGATGAAGCAGAAATTAGTTATAATTATCCAGTCTAGCGATCTTAAGGTATACTCGTGGACCCTATTTTGCATAACAACCCTTCGCCGCCGTGTTTGAACATCTCGTCCAGTAATTTGTGGTAAAGGCTTCTTGTTGTTGTTACTGGGGATATTTCCCTTCCCATGTCATTCTAGTCGGATGTCAGTGCTTATATTACGTCGTCAGAGATTACGTTTTTGGGTTCGTTACGACGCTGACTAACAGGTAAGATACGTATATAGTCGCCATGAAGTGTGTCCCTACCTGGGCTACCATTACGTAAAGGCCCGAGACGATAGTAGAACCTCATAGTGTACTACGGACACCTGTGTTATAGGTTCAGGACAAATCCCAATGGTTTGGTGCATCTTTTTTTTGTAACTAGTTCCCAAAAGTCAAAGTTCTGTTGAACGTGTTCAAAAATATTCCATAAAATTTGATATTGAAAAAATTTACTATATACATACGTACCAAAGAGTGTATAAACGGAATAACACCAAAAAGGTAAAAGCCATAAACAAATTGGAAATCATGCAGGTGGGCATTCAAATGGCTGAGTGTATAAAGGAAACTGTTTCAACACCAGTAATGCAGGTAAAATTGAGTTCAAAACTCAGCACCCGAAAAGCTAGCTGATGAAAAAGTGGAATTCAAAACTATGTTCTAGTAACTGTCGACGTGTGCAAACATTGTTATTATATCTAATATCAAATTTAAAAATTTAAGTTAATAAAGATAAACATATCCATGGGTCCGAATAGAATTGATATTGCAGCGGCGCTATCCTTTCATGACTAAAAAAGTGGCAAGTGTGATACACTTTAATCATCCCCAATTGGTACCAGAATTTATATATTTTTATTTTTAATGGCCGCGCTAATGTGCACCTATGCATATTTGTTAGTGGTAATAGCTGTTTCATATATTTACAGTAGCTAAACGAAAATTATGTCCACTGCCATAGCGTCTTCCGGTAATATCTAAATCGGAACTTCAGTTATCAGTGGATTATGAGAAAAAGGGCTACCTATATACCAAATTTCAGGCAAATCATAAATAGAATTTGTTGGAATATATCGGTCCCTCGTCCATTTCCCGGAAGAAAAGTATCGTAAATACTAACCTAAGCAAAGGGCTAACTATAGACCAAATTTAAAGCAAATCGAACAGTGAATAGAATTGGATCGAATGGATCGGTCCCTGGTTGACTTCCCGGAACTTCACAGGAACACTGTTTGGGCTCGCATAATAATAACGGTTTATCACAACCTGAAAATAAATGAAGCACCACTATACCAAATTTTAAGCAAATCGCACGATAAATTGTTCTATGTAGAATATGTCGGTCCCTGATCCACCCGATTCGAAAAGAGGTACCCGTGTCCCGAATTACAAGCGAATCGCATCACAAATAAGCTTTTTTGAAATAGATTGGTCTTTGGTCCACTTTCCGGAAAGAAAAGTCTTTCGAATAATGAGCTTGTCACGAAAGTACCCTTACACCAAATTGCAAGCAAATCGAGCCATACACATTTTATTTTTAATAGGTCGGCCTCTGGTCCACTTCCCGGAATGAAAAGTGTCTCAAATACTATATTTGTCAAAGAGGAACTGCTGTACCGAATTTCAAGCGAATCGCGCCATAAATAAGATTATTTGCAATAGGTCCACCTTGGTCCATTTCCCGGACCAAATTGTGAATCTAAAGGATCGTCAAACCCCCTTGATCACACACACAACATTTTATCAAAGTCGGTCTTGGCGTTTATCAGGAGCTCAGTGAAAAACACACGTACAGAAGAAATATATATATGTATATAAGATCGATCAAATCTCCTTAGTGCACAAACATTAGTATATATGTACAATACAATAAACAAAACTCCGCCAGGTGGCGCAAGGTTCGAGATATTCAAAAAAATCGTATTTTTGCTCCGATTAGGCTCATATTTGGAACACATATTACATACATGGACGTATCAAAAAATCGCCATCTAAAAACGCGATGCGTAGCATAACCTGATTAAGGTTCAGTTGGTCTTACTTACACATATATGAAAATATCATTTATAAAGATAAGAGCGGTTGAGTGTCAATAGAAATTTGACGCGGCCCAAGCTTTTATTTAATTGTCTGATTAACGCCCTAGATTGATGAGGAGTGTGATGATTGATACCTAGGATCTACCTAATTATTTTCTAGCTTTTCGTATTATTATTACTTAATGTAAGTATTGTTTTTAATAAAACTGTTTAACTAAATTTTTTTTTAAATTGTTTTATTTTCAAATACATACATACATCCATATACATATATAGATCCCACTCGAAGCAAGTTTGCTCGTTCAATTCATAGCGAACATACACATGAACTGCATTTGCAACCTGAGACTTTTGTGTCACATTTTTTAAAATTTCACTCTCATCAATTTTTCATAACGCGCCCAAAGAAGTATAACTTCAAAAATTCAGACAACTCCAAACAAAAGGTCGACATTTTTCGTAATTGTGTTTTTTTGAATTATACAATATTTTCGAAAACGTTTTGAGATTACTTCGACTAGTTTCAGTTACAAATAGAAGTTTTTTCCTTAAAAAGCAATATTGAATTGATGAAATTTTATAAAAATTTCCACTGCTTTTTTTATGTTCGCTGCTATATTTGTATACATATTTATATTGCTGATATTCAATGTTTATTTTGAAAATTTAAATATTTATACTAGGCGTCTTTGCAGTATTTATGCGATATTCTCATATTGCTTGCCAGTCATATTTGCTATGTACATATGTATGTATATATTAAATTCATGCACATACAAGTATGCACATATTTATATATTTTTGCTATATTTTTTATGCCAAACTGATTGTTTACCTTAAATCTGTAGCAGTAAACATGCAAATAAATTGTTATTGATATGCTAACGAATAAAAATGTGAGCATTGACTGTACTGGCGCTGTGATGAAGGATTGATTGTATATGGCAACGGTTACATATATAATAAATTGTTATAAGAATTGCTGTGCATGACATTTCTTTTGCAAAATTTGAATTTTCAGCATTGTTCAAAGCCTCTTTTAATGTCAGCAAGAAATTTGTTTGCTTAATATGAATATTATCTCTTTGTTTGTGGTATTGAAAAATTTTAAATAAAAAAATGTAAGGCGCTATAACCTCCGAAGAGATCTAAGGCCAAGCTTCTCTTCCAATTTGCGTCGTGCTCCTCTTGATTTTCCCTACAAATTGGCCGGACGGGACCTACATGTTTTATGCCGACTCCGAACGGCATCTGCAAGGCAGATGAGTTTTCACTGAGAGCTTTTCATGGCAGAAATACACTCGGAGCGCTTGCCAGTCACTGCCGAGGGGCGACCCCGCTTAGAAAAATTTCTTCTAATTGAAAAACCTCATTTCTAAAATTTTGATGTTGCTTTGCCCGGGAGTTGAACCCAGAGCGTACGGTGTGATAGGCGGAGCACGCTACCATCACACCACGGTGGCCGCCAAAAATTATGCAAATATTATTATCCTTATGATTGAAAAGATAACGGACTATGTAGTATATTTGTATTTCTGTATATTTTCTTAAGAGTCTGTATATATATATACATGTATGAACAACGAATGTATGTATTAACTTTTGCAGAAATATTCTAAATTGAACACAGAGTATGCATATTAGCATCTGGCCTAAGAAAATGTAAATTAAAAACAAGTAAGGAAGGCTAAGTTAGGGTGTAACCGAACATTACATACTCAGCTGAGAGCTTTGGAGGCAAAATAAGGGAAAATCACCATTTAGCAAAATTAACCTAGGGTAACCCTGGAATGTGTTTGTGTGACATGGATATCAAATGGAAGGTATTAAAGAGTATTTTGAAAGGGAGTCTGTCACAGTTCTATAGGTGGACGCCATTTCAGGATATCGCCATAAAGGTGGACCAGGGGTGATTCTAGAATGCGCTTGTACAACATGGGTATCAAACGAAATTTGTTAATGAGTATTTTAAAAGAGAGTGGGCCATAGTTCTATAGTTGGACGCCTTTTCGAGATATCGCCATAAAGGTGGACCAGGTGTGACTAGAATGCGTTTGTACGATATGGGTATCAAATTAAGGTATTAATGAGGGTTTTAAAAAGGAGTGGCCCTCAGTTGTATATGTGAAGGCGTTTTCGAGATATCGACCAAAATGTGGCCCAGGGTGACCCAGAACATCATCTGTCCGGTACCGCTAATTTATTTATATATGCAACAGCACGAACAGTATTCCTGCCAAGATTCCAAGGGCGTTTGATTTCGCCCTGCAGAACTTTTTCATTTTCTTCTACTTAATATGGTAGATGTCACACCCATTTTACAAAGTTTTTTCTAAAGTTATATTTTGCGTCAATAATCCAATCCAATTACCATTTTCATCTCTTTTTTCATATTTGGTATAGAACTATGGCATTTTTTCATTTTTCGTAATTTTCGATAACGAAAAAGTGGGCGTGGTCATAGTCGGATTTCGGCCATTTTTTATACCAAGATAAAGTGAGTTCAGATAAGTACGTGAACTAAGTTTAGTAAAGATATATCGATTTTTGCTCAAGTTATCGTGTTAACGGCCGAGCGGAAGGACAGACGGACGACTGTGTATAAAAGCCGGGCGTGGCTTTAACCGATTTCGCCCATTTTCACAGAAAACAGTTAGCATCATAAAATCTATGCCCCTACCGAATTTCACAAGGATTGATAAATTTTTTTTTTTCGAATTATGGGATTAAAGGTATTCTAGACGAATTAAATGAAAAAGGGCGGAGCCACGCCCGTTTTGAAATTTCCTTTTATTTTTGTATTTTGTGGCACCATATCATTACTAGAGATGGATGTTGATATAATTTACTTATATACTGCAAAGATATTAAATTTTTTGTTAAAATTTGACTTTAAAAACATTTTTTTTTTAAAGTGGCCGTGTTCGTAATCCGATTTTGCAAATTTTTACTTAGCACACATATAGTAATAGGAGTAACGTTCCTGTCAAATTTCATCACGATATCTTCAACGACTGCAAATTGCAGCTTGCAAAACTTTGAAATTACCTTCTTTTAAAAGTGGGCGGTGCCACGCCCATTGTCCAAAATTTTACTAATTTTCTATTCTGCGTCATAAGTTCAACCCACCTACCAAGTTTCATCGCTTTAGCCGTCTTTGGTAATGAATTATCGCACTTTTTCGGTTTTTCGAAATTTTCGATATCGAAAAAGTGGGCGTGGTTATGGTCCGATTTCGTTCATTTTAAATAGGAACCTACATACCAAATTTTCTCAAGATACCTCAAAATTTACTCAAGTTATCGTGTATACGGACGGACGGACGGTCGGACGGACGGACGGACATGGCTAAATGAATTTCTTTTTTCGCCCAGATCATTTTGATATTTAGAAGTCTTTATCTATCTCGATTAGTTTATGCCGTTACGGATTACCGTTATGCGAACAAAGTTAATATACTCTGTGAGCTCTGCTAAGCTGAGTATAATAATTACCTTTTAGTCATCGCATATAAAATCCCGGGAAAAAAATGAATAGAATAAAGATAAAATAAATGTAAGACGCGATAGGCTCCGAAGAAATTTTAGACCGAGCTTCTCTTCCAATTTGCGTCGTGCTCCTTTTTAATTTTTTTTAACAAATTGGCGGGATGGGACCTAACTGTTTTATGCCGACTCCGAACGGCATCTCCAAGGCAGATCAGTTTCCATTGAGAAGCTTTTCATGGCAGAAATAAATTCGGAGAGCTTGCTAAGCACGTCCGAGTGGCGAGCCCGCTTAGAAAAATTTTCTTTTAATTGAAAAACCTTGTTCGTCGGTGTGGTGGGCATAGACGTTACCATCACACCACGGCGGCAGCCGGCAGCTTTATTTCCGAGTTGAATATACTTCGAAGTTGAAATTCATGCCCCCTGTGCCTTGTGTTATACATTATTTATTTTGTGAATACATATGTGGAGAAAGAAAAGCCTCTTCATCAACATCAGATCGACTTTTTTTCTCATACCATTGCAGGTATGAAAGAGTTACCATCATCGTACCTCGAAATATCGTATGGACCTGCAGGGAAGGCTGCGTCTCGGACCAAGGCCCGACAGCTATTCTAATGGTTTTTCAGAAACGGGTAAATGGGAAAATGCATGAATGCAAAAACACGAACAAAATATTTTTCTAAACAAAATTTACACATTCCTCAAGCCCGTTTCTTAAATTCATTTGGCCTTTTCTCAATTTCATTTCGACTGTTCGCTACCACATTTGCTTTTTTCTCAAATACGTTTGCATTTTTCTCCAAAAAATTAATTTCGAAGACCTCTGACAAGCGTTAAACTTAAACCGGAGCAACGGCAACCTTACCAGAAATAAGTGTTACAGGCTATATACCAACAAGTAACTGTTTCACTATCGACTTATTGTCGAAAGCGAAGTTATCGTCGAGTTGTCGGAAATGTCCGTTATCTAGGTTCCGGATCAATAGAAGAATCGAAGTGAGATGGCGGATAAGCTAGCATGAAAGGGACTCATAGGAACGACATGACGGAATAACCAGCGTGGGTTCCGGGTCGTAGGGGAATCAAAGGAAATGAGATGGCAGATGAGCTAGTATGTAGGTGATCAGCTGAAGGAAATGAGAAAATAACCAACGACGATGTAGGCATACCCGTAAGGGCAGCCTAGCGAAAAATTCGAAACTTTCGCATGTGCAATTGTGCAAAAGTGGAAGAGCAGTACGAGCTGTTAAATTTCAAGATGTACATGGCTAGACTACAATGAAAGAAGGACAAGTTGATAACTGAACACATCCAGAGCCAACACCTATGAACTTATAGCGGTCAACGCCGATGATTGGGCCTTAGGTACGCAAGTGAAAAAGGTGAGTATTCCGCATCACAACTGCAGAAGTTGAAAATATATAACTATCAAGGAGACTGTTGCGCACTTTCTGTATAGATGGAATACATCTAAATTCCTGCGGAGGAAAGTCCGTGTAGATTATCGGAAAAAGGTATTCCAAATAGTCTAGATTTTCTAAAAAACTTGGGCTGATTGTAGTAACTACTCAGCAGATTCAAATGAGTTTCAAAACGGCTTTTCATTCACCACTTGGGTGACCTGTGTCACAGACATAATGCCTACCCACCTATCTATCTATCGGTTTGTTATCGATATCGAGTCATCTTCTTTTTGGTACCTTTTTGAATTGTTATCGATGGTTGCAGATGTGTCATCGATTTCATATTGAAGTTGAGTTTTATTAAAAACCGAAGAGTCGTGGATAACAAATCGATAACATATTGGTGAAACTCCGATAGAAAAGCGATAACTACTTGGTTTTAAACCTGCCACTTTTGGATTACAGATCGATAACTTTGCAATATCCAATCGATACATTTTCCATAACAAACCGGTAACTTTTGATATCAAATTGATAACACTTCGATAGAAGTTTTTGATAGCAAATCTTTTCTATAGTAAATCGATAGCTTTTATTAACGAATCCATAAAACGCTCGTAACAAATTGTTAACACTCCGACAACAGACTGATAACTTTTCGATAACAAACTTATAATGCGTAGATAAAATATCGGTAACGCATCCATACACTTTTTTATCAATATCAAATTTATAGAACTTCGATAACAAATCGATTACTCGCCCATACTTTGTCGATAATGTACCGATAACTCGTTGAAAAGAAATTAATAGCACGCTCGCACCCCGTCGATAACAAATCGATAACTCATCGATAACAAATCGGTCACAATTCCGGCTTCGGTTTTGACTCCTTGTCTTTCTTTTCCTCTCAGCTCCTTTTTTCCATACTGCTCCCTTCTTTTCGTTTCCTGGCATATTCTTGCCTTGCATTGGATTCGCAACTGTGAAAATAACCATTAAAATTTCAGCCACGTCCTTATCGACATTGGGCCATATTCATGAAACCAGTAAACGCTTTAAATTTCAGTCGGCTGTCAAGTGATTAATATCAAAAATGGACTTTACTACTTCTGTTCATGTGACCCATTCTTGTTAAACTCTCTTTTTCTTCATCCTCTTTTATTGATATATCTTCCCCTTTACTTTTATTTTATCGATTTTTTTTATCGAGACTTTACATTTACATTATTTTGTCGACCGTCCTAACCGTGGTGGTAGCGTGGTCCACCTACCACCCTGAAATCCTGGGTTCAATTCCCGGGCATAGCAACATAAAAATTTAGAAACAAGTTTTTTGTAATCGGAAACAAGTTTTTCTAAGCGGGGTCGCCCTTCGGCAGTGATTTGGCAAACACTCCGAGTGCACTTCTGCCATGAAAAGCTTCTCAGTGAAAACCCAAACTTGCAGATGCCGTTCGGAGTCGGCATAGTGTAGGCCCCACCAATTTGTAATAAAAATTAAGAAAAGGAGCACGACGCAAATTGAAAGAGAAGCTGGGCCTTAAATCTCTTCAGAGGTTATCGCGCCTTGCATATAATTATGATTTTGAAAGTGCCCGGCTCTATTTTATAGAGCATTGCTGTGTATCACGGAAAGTTAAGCGACAGAGGACTTGATTTTTAAATAAAATACAATATTAATGGACTTACGAATAAACGAAAGTCTTACCTTTTATTATTATTATTGGGCCTGGAAGCATTGCGACCTTTGTGTTGATCTATTGTGCCTGACCTTTCAGCCTAATTTTGTAAGGAGGATTTTGATGTATCTAACTACCTCTTCAGGTTTTTTACTCCGTATCACAAAGAAATTAAGAGCCACACCACATAGATGGGAGAGTCTCTGCCTTGCCAAAGCGACGCATTCGCAGATAATGTGAATTGGCGTTTCATCCTCCAACTCACAGAAACGAAAAAATTGATTATCGGATAGATTTAACTTACTTTGGTGATATCGTAGACCACAGTGTTCCGTATAGTACCCAGTGAGAGGTCCTCCCTGCTTAGATTAATGAGTTTGGCTGATACTTTCGTTTGCCGGAAGTATAAACAGTTTGGCCTGTCTTTACCCTGGGCAGTCAATCCAGCGACGTCTGAATTGTTTTGTTTCCCAGTTACTTATGGTTTCCCTGGTGTGTGTGAGTCCACAAAATGGTTCTAGACCATATAATGCTGCTGTTGCACCCTGCCTTGCTAGGTAATCTGCATCTTAACAAAACCTTGTTTTTTGCTCCCAGGTTATTAAGCATTTCAATGCAGTCATAAATTAGCTTAGATGTAACTATGTAGGATTACAAGGCACGCAGGCTCGCCTGGCTCTCCGACATAATGTAGATGCTCTGGCGGCTACAGTGGTGTGATAGTAGCGTGCTACACCTACCACACCGTAGATCCTGGGTCCACGCCTCGGACAAAACAACATCAAATTTTTAGAAATTAGGTTTTTCAATTAGAAGAAATTTTTCTAAGCGTAGTCGCCCTCGGCACTGTTTGGCAAGCACTCCGAATGTATTTCTACCATGAAAAGCTCTCTGTGAAAATTTATATGCCTTGCAGATGCCGTTCGGAGTCGGCATAAAACAAGTAGGGCCCGTCCCGCCAATTTGTAGGACAAATTGGAAGAGAAGCTCGGCCTAAAATCTCTTCGGAGGTTATCGCGCCTTACATTTATTTTCTTATTTTTTTTTTATTCTTCTGGGATCAGCCTCTTCGTAGGCATTCTCTGCCGCAAACTTCTAGTGCATGGATTTCTGTCTGAAATATGGGTAGCTTCCCATTGGTATCGATTTCTTGAAATTCACCCCATAGATGCCTGCTTCTGTTCTTTCGTCATCGAATTTCGATCGATCTGTTAACCAGACTTTTGAGTCGGGATCATTATAAGGATTCCCCTTTTTCATTGGGTTCTGTTCACAATGGACAGGTTCTGCAAAGTTCTGTGAGATTCTGAGCTTTGTGGACATTACGTCAAGTAGTGGTAATTTGGAAAGTCTTACATCCCTGCTGATTAGTATGAATCAAAAAGACCTACCTCTAACTAACAAATTACTATTTATAAGCTTTGATCATTCGGACATGGAATAACGTACATAATTTAGTTAAGGTAACACCAGTTTATGTGAGTACAACAATAAAAATGATAATATTAGACTATTTATTTTAGGATATTTTATATTATATTATAGCGCTCTTTTCACTGTTAATGCTGATTTATTTAACCATTTAACGTATTTGCGCCTAGTATGACCATTAGTAAAACACTCTAATGTGTATGAGATAAAAATGATGGTCAAAATAAATAATTCTGAAAATGCTCCCTTGACAAAAGTTGTTTGTATGCGAATATATTATATTACCACCTACATACGAGGGGACTACTAGAAGTTCTGCAACATAGTTAAACAAAACAAGTAAGGAAGGCTAAGTTCGGGTGTAACCGAACATTACATACCCAGCTGTATACTTGAAATGCTGTTGTTGTTGGTTTTGTGTGCTTAGTAGTGTTACAAGGCTGCGCAATAATACATATAAATATGGTTCTATCCTGAACTAATTTTCGTTTAAAAGAAGCAAAACGGATACAAACGCTAACACCAATGACCTTGAGTGGGTAATAATGCAGCTTTCCTTCAGATATGGGGATTTCCCTACTGTTTAATTTAAAATAAAGATATAACAGAACAATAAACATAAACACACAAATGTCATTGTACTAAAAAGCGTTATTACAAAAAAAAAACAGTGTTATTAACGAAATTTTACAACTTTTACTAGAAATAGCTTATTATCTACGCACTTTTACAAAATCTTTTATATAAAATCTTTTATATAAGTTTAACAGATTTAGTCTATTTTTGCTGTAAATATTTCCTGTGAAAAGGCATACATGTGCACTAGGCCGGGTCGATTTGTGGGGAGGCAAAAAAAATCGCCCATTGCTCTATGAAAATCGTATTCTAGGGATCAAAATAAGAAACTTTGCCGAAGAAACCATACCTCTAAAACGAATTCTGATGTCCCCCTTTGGGTCGTAGGGGCAAATTTTGAAAAATCCCACTTTGAAATGCCTATGTTTTTTCTTTTTGGAGTTTATTTTTCTCTTTAGAAATTTATTTACTCAGAACATATGTAAATGAAAAAATTAATTTAGCTTAGTAATAGAAAAGAAATTAAAAAAAATTATTATAAATTAGCGTTTTTACAACCCGCTTTTAAAACCAAGGCATCGCTGTGATGCATTTGCATGTCGTAAAATTGCTTGTGTTGTTTTTTTTAAGCCACCACAAGACACAGCAGGTATACTTGAAATTGCCCCTACCCAAAAGTTCGACCCAAAGGGAGGACATCAGAATTCGTTTTAGAGGTATGGTTCCTTCGGCAAAGTTTCTTATTTTGATCCCTAGAATACGATTTTCACAGAGCAATGAGCGATTTTTAAATCGACCCGCCCTAATGTGCACATAATTTTTCGTCGAGTTATGGCTCCAGAAACGTTGGGAAATGTATTGTAAGAACGGGGCAGTGCTACGCTCCTTTTTCAAGGTTTGAATTTTTTCCCATTTCTTGTTATAATGGCACAAAATACGATTGGTACAAAACTATTTTTCGCTATAGTTTAACTTATTATTTTCGTCTAAAACCCTTTTAAAAATCTTTTATATAAAAGTGGGTGTGGTCTTTAACCGATCTCGTCCATCTTTTTCCAGAAATATTTCCTGCTATAGGGAAAATTTTTGTACCCAATTGTATTACTATCCGTTAAATATTCTTCGAGTTATGGCTCCCGAAACATAGAAAATTGCTTAGTCATAAAAGGGGCGGTGCCACGCCCATTTTTTAAAATTTGAATGTTTTCCTATTTACTGTTATAAATGCACTTGGTAAATGAAATACCATTGATATAAAGCTCTTTTTAGCAAAGATATAGCTTATTTTACTCGTCCACGACCCTTTTAAAAATCTTTTATATAAATGCGGGCGTGGTCCTTAACCGATTTCTTTAATGTTTCTTTGAAGCATTCCTTATAGTAAAGGGAACCTTTCTGCTAAATTCTGTTACGATAGGTTTAACGATTTTTGATTTATGATTAATAATATTTGTAAAATTGATTTTATCACAACTGGTCGGTGTCACGCCCATTTAAAAATTTTTTTATCAAGAGTCTCAATGCCAGTCCACATGTCAAATTTCAACATTCTAGGTGTATTATTTACTAAATAATCAGGATTTTTGTGTTTTCCAAAATGCTGTATATATAAAAAGTGGGCGTGCTTATCATCCGATTTTGCTCATTTCCAATAACAATCTATTCTGGGTACAGATAAGCTCGTGTACCAAATTTGGTGAGGATATCTCAATATTTACTCAAGTTATCGTGTTAAGGGACGGACATGGCTCAATCAAATTTTTTTTCAATACTGATGATTTTGATATATGGAAGCCTATATCTCTCTTGATTCTTTTATACCTGTACAGCCAACCGTTATCCAATCAAAGTTATAGTACCCTGTGTACAAGTACAGCTAGGTATAAAAACAAACACATCTCTGACTGCTATATTGTTTTGCCACAAAAGAATCTCCATCGTTTTCTCCGCAGTGCCTAGCATCCTGAGCTGAGGTCGTCTTTAATCTTCAAAATGAGAACTAGACGCACTGTTCTCTAAAAGGTTCCGTGGTAAGCTTATAAGGGCCTAAAGCCTATCTATCCTATATTTGTGCTTCTCTTCTTTGGCATTGCGTTTTTTCTCGGTTTACGTATTCAGCTTCCCTTCATGATTAGGGGTGAAAATACAGCGCGTATGATATTGTACCGAATTTAGGGTAATTCCGTTTATTTGCAACCTTCTGCTTACGTTCGTATCGCTAAACTGTTGGATAAAACACTTCATTATTCCGTATTACAAAATGGTCTTTATTAGACTTTTTTGGAAGTGCTTAGCAATTAAACTTCTCTTCGCAACTGATAGCGTGTTTAAATCAAACTGATCTCAGGTTACTCAGCTTTCACTGCTTTTATACTCTCTGCCCAAATGTATAGACGTTTCTTCTGCTATAATTTTCTACTTGGTTACCAGCTATACGCTACCAGCTATAAACTACAGATACACGTTTATATCCTCTCGCATAGCCATATGCGCGTTTATATGTGAGTAATACTTCCACCGATGACTACATCTGTATGTGAGTTATATCTTCGTTGCCTTGTATGTATGTGGGAAATGATGATTAATGTGTTTATGTAGCTTACTTAATGTTTCTGTTGTTTTGCCTTTATTTAATAACCTTAGAGATGGTAATATTCGTCACACTGCCCTCCACCTAAGTCGGATCGTCCCGATCAGACGAATTTCCTGATTTAAACGCTGCTAACCTCTCCAAATGAACCACTTCCATTTTGGTTCGTGGTTACCCAATTGTTTGTATGCGGTAAACTACATCATTAATCCGTTTCACAACTTTGTATGGGCCTTCTTAATTACACTGCAATTTCGGTGACAAACCTTCTTTTCGTTGTGGGTTGTATAGCAGCAAAAAATCTCCTTCCCGAAAACCTTCCGAATTCATTGCTTTATCATATCTGGCTTTTATCTTGTCACTCATAATTTTTGTTCGTTGCCTTACAAGTTGGTGCATTTCTCTCATCTCTTCTTCCAAGACACCAGTGGATTTCCTGGTATGTCTTTCCGCATCGGCATCTATCCCAAACATTAAATCAGCTGGCAGTCGAAGGTCATTGCCAAAAATTAGCTTTGCGGGACTTCGGCCCGTTGTCGCGTGCACTGCTGATCGGTAAGCCATCAAGAGTAATGATATGTGTGTATCCCACTCTTTTTGGTACTTGTCGACTACTTTCCTTAAGTGTTCATCCAAGGTTCTATTGAAACGTTCCACCATACCATCGGACTGAGGATGCAATGAAGTTGTCCGTGTTTTCCGAATGCTCAAATTTTTACACATTTCTTGAAACACCGCTTATTCGAAATTCCTACCTTGTTCAGAATGTAACTCCATTGGTACACCATACCTTGCAACCCAATCGTTTGTAACCACTTTTGCCACTGTTCCCGCTTCTTGATTTGGGATTGGGTATACCTCTGTACCACCAGTACGTATTTGTTTCCGAGGTTGCTAGTAGGAAATGGTCCTGTGACATCCATGGCGATCCTTTCAAATGGTGAACCTGAAATATACTGCTTCATCTGGCCATGACTCCGGGTTTTGGGCCCTTTCGCTCTGCTTTTGCGATCCTTTCAGTGCCTCCAATATTGTGTTCACCTAGTCTGGCCTTTCTACCTCCACACGGCGTGCTTTGAAAGCTGGATTGCACAGAAGCGATCCTGTTTCCTGAATATGAGCATGTGATACCGTTTCTGTGAATGTAGGTTTTGGTTTTGCGTATATCGCTCGCTTCGTTTCAACATCCCTTATGCTGTCCATTAGCTATTTCGGCGGATGTAATCTCAATTCACTTTTTGAAAATCACATGTCAGTACGAGAGCTTACTAATTTTCTTGGCGGCGTCGTTAGCTTTCTTCACTACTTTGCATATTTGTACCATTTTAAAAATTGGCTGTTCAATTAATATTCTTTTAACTTGCCACACCATTGCGTAATATAGAAATTATGCCAGCGTAATGAAGACCATCTCAGCTAGTGTCGGTCGCGGTCGCGTCACGTAGTGCTGATCCTGTTATATTTGACTCGCTTCATAAGAATACATCCAAAGAATATTTTGTCGTGTAGTGTAGTACCGCTAAGTGTGTGCTTACCTTATATGCGCCCCATATTGGTTTTTGTATGCATCATCACAGGAAGGAAGTTACGTTTATCTGAAATCGAGTATTCCAACCCCGGTCATCTAAATGTTCAGGAAGTATCAGAGTTCAGTACTATCCTACCGTATCCGTAGGCTTTTCCTTTAAATTCTCCCGTAATTCAGTGGTGCCATCCAAAGTCAAATTGATATAGTAGTTATTAAAGCAACTCACTTTAGTTTAGATTGCCTTCGATGAAGTCAGTCATCACCTGCATGACAGATTGGTCTTCGAAGCATCGATTGCCCTTTTGAGCGTGGTATATGCTACAAACCTGGGAAGGGGGTCGACTCTATGTGAGTTATAATGCTAGAATTTAGGGCTTTCGGGCCCGTCAAAGGTTTATACGAACCTCCAGCAAAAAAGGCGTTTAAAGCAGCGTTGCATTTCCGCCCGCTGACTGACTGCATCATTTGGTCGCTGTATTATTTTTATACTCAGCAGAGCAGAGCTCACAGAGTATATGAATTTTGCTCGCATAATGGTAATCCGTAACGGCATATATTAATCGAGATAGATATAGACTTCTATATATCAAAATGACCTGGGCGAAAAAAGAAACTCATTTAGCCATGTCCTTTTGTCCGTTCGTCCCTCCGTCCGTCTGTCCGTAAGCACGATAACTTGAGTAAATTTTGAGGTATCTTAATGCAATTTGGTATGTAAGTTTCCGCTCACTCATCTCAGATCGCTATTTAAAATGAACGAAATCGGACTTTAACCACTTTTTCGATATCGAAAATTTCGAAAAACGGAAAAAGTGCGACAATTCATTACCAAAGACGGATGAAGCGATGAAACTTGGTAGGTGGGTTAACCTTATGACGCAGAATAGAAAATGAGTAAAATTTTGGACAATGGGCGTAACACCGCCCACTTTTAAAATAAGGTAATTTAAAAGTTTTGCGAGCTGTAATTTGGCTGCTGAGAATGTAATGTGCGGTTACACCCGAACTTAGCCTTCCTTACTTGTTAGTTGTCTTACTTGTTGGCATCAAGTCTCGTTAATCACGTGAGTGTACTTTTTCATAACTCCCTTCGAATTTTTTCCGTAGAAGCTTAGACGGGGAAAAGTTCTTTGTTGTGAAGGACTGATATTTTCACTTTTGATGTGGTACCACTGACCAAGATTTCCGAAGCGCAAGCTGATTTCCTCCCCTATAATTCTTCCTCCGTATCTTCAGTTTGAGAGTTAAAACTCGTTGACACCTTCATCTTACTTCAGGTCAATTCGCCGATATTCCATTTGTGTAGAGCCCTTAAAAAACCCCGCACAACTCAATACATTTTGGAAAAGAGCAATCCTGGTTCTTATGCCCTTGGATCTCATGCAGTACTGATACCATATGTTTTAGTAACTCATCCTAATTCTTTCTTGCTTGGCTCGTGCAAGACAGTGAGCCTTTAAGACGAGTAATTTTTTTGTCCTTCCCTACAGAGCGTTGTGCGTCAACGATGGATAGCCAGTATAGGCTATTTCGCCGGTAGCAGAGTATGTTCATCCACTGCGGGTTTTATCCGTAAGCGGTATCCTTTCTGCCGAACATGTCCCGTGTTATTCTTCCTGATTCGGCATCTTCGACTTTCGCTTTACCATTTATGACTTGTTATCGTTTTATGAGTACCTTTGCAAATACATATATGTACATATGTATGAATATACTTACTTACTTACACACATACTTAAAGTATAGATAAATATAAACATACTTTAATATATGCAAATACATTAGAGCGACACCATGTTTTCATTTGTGACCAAAAATTACCGAAAAAAGGGACCAAATCTCAAAAAACAGGACCAAATTTTTATTTTAATATAAAAAGTAAAGGACTGCATCGATATACAAACATTATAAAACCTGTTTTACATTGCTGAATGTATTACATTGTTAAGACTTAATCTCCAATGTGCAGAGTAGTTGGGTTTTAACAAGCTGCGGTTGAAAAATTTTCGCTATAATGCCGCCGAACTAAAAAACTTAGTTAATCATAAATGAAATAAAGCAGATATATCTTCTATTTTATTTTTACTTTCCTTTTTAAATTTTTAGTAGTAGGGATGCTGTCTATCAGACCTTAAATCGAAATATCTAATCACCAAACCAAAATATTTCGTTTTGACGTCTGTTCTTAACTAAAATTGAAAATTTTTTTTTGTAAAATGAGAGATTATTCTTTTATATGTGCCTTTGCCTAATTATATGCTACCGGAGTTGCCTTTGTTCTGCTAAAATTTGATGATTAAACGATTCTTAAGTAAATGGAAGATTGTATGTGGGATGATGGAAATGAATTGCAATTAAGAAACTGCTTGAATCAGGAAAGTTTTGGAACGCATTCTGTATTTTTACCTCTGTGAAAAAGAAAAACAAAATCAAAATAGTGTCTACTTGCGTAAAAAGGAGCAAAATTGCCAAAATGGGACGAGCGGACCAAAAGGGGTTGGAAAGGACCTTTTTTGGTCTAAATGGATCAAAGTGGCAACCGTGCTTCAAACCATTCACTCATAAAATTTCACAGTGAATTGTGTTGCAAGATTCATATTTTTGTGATAACAGCTGTTGTTTTGATTTGTTGTTGTTTTTATTGCAAGGTTAACTGAATTGTGCTGGCCTTTGGTTTGGGGCGCATGATTTAACTGCAATAAATAAATTTGATGTGCGTGCCAGCTGAGTAAATAATTTTTTTTGTTGCCCTACAAAATTTATAAACCAATAAAACCGTTATGTACTCTTACTACTCCTTTTTGTTTTATGTACATACAAACCTATAAATAAATTTGTATGTTTATCTTTGTTTGGGCTTGTTTAATATTAATGTCCTTAAATAAATGTAAGGCGCGGTAACCTCAGAAGAGATTTTAGAGATAGGCCGAGCTTCTCTTCCAATTTGGTCGTGCTCCTTTTTAATTTTTCCTACAAATTGGCTGGACGGGATCTACATGTTTTATGCAAAATTCGAACGGCATTTGCAAGGCAGATGAGTTTTCACTGAGATATTTCCATGGCAAAAATACACTCAGAGTGCTTCCCAAACACCGCCGAGGTAAGACCCCGACTTACAAAAACTTTATTCTAGTTGAAAAATCTTGATTCTAAAATGTTGATATTGCTTTGCCCGCGGCGTGAGCCCGGGACCTTCGGTGTGGTAGGCGTAGCACGCTACCATCACACCACGGCCACAAATTTATTTGTTATGTATATAATAAGTTATATCATTTTCTTTGTATTTAGATTGTGATTTAGTGATTTTTATTGAATTTTATTATTATACATTAAATAAGATTTTTGGGTTAGATATAATATACAAATAAAAACGTACGCTTATGAATAATCCATTGGAAGCGATATTTTAGAGAATATTGCAGACTGTTCTTGGGTTTCTTTCATTCACTAAGTTTAATTTCGAAATTGCTTTACTTACCGATTGGAATTTCAGATTTTGAGCGGAGATGACTGTGTACTAAGTGCAAGGCGCGATAATCTCCGAAGAGATTTTAGGCCGAGCTTCTCTTCCAACTTGCGTCGTGCTCCTTTTAATTTTTCCTACAAATTGGAGGAACGAGACTTACATGTTTTATGCCGACTCCGAACAGCGCCGGCAAGGCATATAAATTTTCTCTACAAGCTTTTCATAACAGAAATACACTCCAAGTGTTTTGTCAAACCACTGCCGAGTGGCGACTTCGTTTAGAAAAACTTTTTTCTAAATTTTCGATGCTACTTTGCCCCCCGGGCTGGAACTCAGGATTTTCGATGTGGTAGGTTGACCCGCCTCCACCATACCACGATGGCCGCCGTGCTAGGATAAGTTAGTGTTCGCTCTTTCACATTGGTTCAACCAGATACTTCCTTATCAATCCCAAACAAACTACTTCCATACCCTTGTGAACATGAGAAGGAGAAAAAATCTACCTTCTTTGCTTCCGACCAGAAATCGTGCTGTTTGCAGTCCCGGGCGTTGGCAGAGAATATGTCTTATCCCCGGGACTCGGCAATCACGCTCTACTGCACAGTTTTATAGGCAGGTGCTTTAATAACCCGCTGACTGTCCAATCAAATATTAAACTCATTGACAAATGCCGCGATGAAAAGTATTCCATTCACTGCATTCATGATTGCTCCGAATTCGCTTAATGAAATCAGTGCCACCGTGTAACTGTGTCTAGCTTTTTGACATTTTAGCCTTCTACGGCAGCTAAGTGTTATTTAACATTATGCGATTGCACCAGCGAAACTCCGCCAAAAGACTGTTTACTTGAAAAAAGGATACTGTAACAACTTGTAAATAGGACTAGTTCAGATTTGTTGGCGTTTACAATTAATCCACAGGATTAATTCAGATCACCTACTCTCAGTATCCAAGATTCCCTTCAAAAAGGTTAAGCATGGTTTTTGAAAATTTCCGTCTCACTCTGCCAAATGGAAGGCGGAATGGATAAAGGGATCTTGTACTTCCTACTTAATACAATTAGCTCAGAATTATTGGAGTTTTCAGGTAGTCCACCGTATTCAGACAACCCAGCCACCATACTCATAGATTCCGGCTAAATGTCCCACATACTGTCCAGAAATTTTCTCACAACTAGGATTGCAAGGTCGTCAGAAGATACCACCACTTGGCAGCAACTGCGTTCAAGATCTCGGAGGAGTTAGTTTACTATCATGACCAAAATTAAGGGAGCAGCCTTGCAGCACCAAATTTACACGTTAACACAGAAGGGACCCAATAATCTCTCCTTCATTTTGATTAATAAATTCACTTCAAAAGCTTATAGTTTACTCTTCCTGGTCTTGTTGAAAAGCTGTCCACTGGAAGTCCTAAGATAACCTGCTCCCTCCAGCCACCTGTGTGTTTCAGTGCATTTTAGATAAAATAAAATAATATGTGGCAGTCTCATATAACTCTAAACTATTAAAGATACTACCGCCAGCAACTCCTAAAGCTTATTACAATAAAATTTCCAACATACTTAGGATTCCTAAAATTTTTATATTGGAACGTGGTTCATGAAGCGAGAACTACGTACACCTGTAACCAGAGAAAGATTCCTCCTTAAAAGGGCTTTATATTCCGTTATGAGGCGAAGCAGTTCTTTCAAAGAATTTGCGCATCTCAAATCTGGCGGCGGCCCTGATACATTGTCATGGCGATTCTACCAACGGAAAACCATTGTGACATAGAATTTCGAAAGGTCTCTGATTCAGGCTGTGTTGCCTTTCAGCAACATCAATGGCGTTCTTTATGAGGGAATCGACGATCTCAAAACCTATGTATATACGAAAAATGTGAACTAAATCCGAGGCGAAGAAAACTAATGTTTTTAACTTATGTTAGGGTGTTGTGCTCGGTCAGGGGTTGAAATTAACCTACAACATAGATAACTTTACCAGAAACAAATAATTTAAGGCTTCTTTAGAACAGCTCCATCGGCTTTTTTTTTGGTAACAACCGATATTGACAAGCTATTGTTTTATTATCATCTTATTATCGATAACGAATTAATTTCGTCGAATTATCGGTGTGTTGTCGCCGAGTCATCCTCTTTTAATTGGTCTGTTATCGCCTTGTTAAATGACGGGTTACAGCTGTGTCATCGATTTTATCGGTATTTGGTTCATAACAAGCCGATAAGTCGTCTACAACAAATCGGTAACACGCCGATAATTGCGATAATAAATAGATATTTTTTTGATTATAACAAATCGATAAAATTTCGGTAAAATTAGATAACTTTCGATAATTTTATGATTACATATCGATAATAAATATCGATTGCTTTTTGGTAACAAATTGATAACTTTTCGATAAAACACAATACTTTTTCGATGTGATGACAACTTCTCAATAATGTATCGATAACTTTTCGATAACATATCAATAACTTTACGATAAATAACCATCAATAAAAATCTGTAATTAATTTCTTATATTTGCTATCAATTACTTTTAGATGTGGTAACATATTGATATTTTTTTGATAACAAATCGATAACTCACCTATACTTGGTCTATAATACGCTTATAACAAACCAATAATTCTCAGATAAAAAATAGTTAGCGCAACTGTCGATTACACTTCGGTAAAAAATTGACAACACCTTGCCCTATAATTCCGCTTAAAGCATACCGCAAACTACGTATACACTAAAATTCTTGGGAAATTCGCAAGAGTGTAATATTCATGTAAAATTAAAGCTTTGAGTTATTTCCATGGTTTCCAATATAAAATTTGTTTACCGCATAGCACACACGGCGAATAGGAGACCTTGTGAATTGCCTATTTATATTCATTCATATAGCATCCCACATTCAAAGACTATGCTTGCACTTACACTTAGCTACGCTTACATTCTGGAATCCCCCTTAACGGGAACAAAGATTTTTGCACCTCAAAAAAGTCCCTTGGCCACACTTAAAACACACAGGCCTTTTACAACATTCATCGTGCGACGTTAGTTGCAACAATAGCATCGCTACACCTCTTCGAACGAACGCCATGCTCTTGTTGTTGTTGTTGTTGTTGTAGTGATAAGGACACTCCCCGAAGGCTTTGGAGATTGTTATCGATGTTTATGGTCCTTTGCTGGATGCATACCCCGTACATTCCGGTAACAAGCACCATAAAAGTACTAGCCTGACCATCTCGGGAACGATTTGGTATGACCACAAGCAACCTTCTAGGCCATAACGCCCTTATGTTTGTGAATAGTGAGAAAATGCGTGTCGATGCTCATGAATTGGTATCGGCGTTGTCAAAGTTGATAACTATTGACGGGGGTTGATGCTTTTTTGGTATCGGCTAAAACAATATTGAAGTTGTGTTGACGTGACGTGGCGGAAAAATTTGTCAACATAGTTTTTGGTGACGACAAGCGTTGCAATAGGAAATTAGGTTATTTAAAATTGGTAAAATAAGCTTTATTTACTCTTACAAATATACGTTATTTTTTAATTAAATTTCAGAAAATGGTAAAAATAACCAACATCAACCAATTCACCGAGCTTGTTGCAGAATTGAAAAAGAATCCAACCCTTGCCAAGGGATTTACCAGGGGGGCAGTTCCAACAAATTTTAAATAGATTCTTTATATCTTGCCCGGAATGGAGAATTGTCCACTAATGGAAATCTGAAATTATAGTACTAACTTCGAAAATTTAAAACGTCAGACCTTTGGCGCATCTATTTTCTTTGGAGGAGTAACATCTCCTTGCACTCGTCATCACTCGAAGTTTCACTGTCCGATACGAAAAATATTTTAATTCACAAATTTTACACTAATTACCAAATAACAACTGAAAAATTGTAAATAAACAATTGTAAAAAGTATAGGGATCATAGTTTTTCTATTAATATATCGATAACACATCAACGTCAATACATTGTTTTATTAAATACCCATTCCGCATTGACGTGACGTTGATGTCGATACGACGTGATGGTTGACGTTGACAAACATAATAAGGGCGTGTATTATATTTTATTTCTGTAACAATAAATGAATCATCTATTAATAATTTATCAAATCAGGCAATGTTGACTTCTAGATAAAAATAATTGCATAATTTACAAAAACAAGATAAATGACTCTTGTGCTACATGTTTTAATACATAATGGCGTACAAATTGCTTGACATTTTTTGTGTAACTTTGCGACAAATGGTTTGGAAATTATTGCAGAGTTATGTGTGTGTCCTTATAAACCGGTTACAAAAACTTAGCCAATAAAAAAAAAAAAAAAAACAATAACAGCTACTCAATCATACATCCCCTTCTCACAGCGGGAGTGCTAATAAAGGCCAATCAATTAATTAGTTCGCATTCATTGGCGGACAAAATGAATTAAGGAATGTTGCACGTGCAAACATAAATATATATAAATATCCTAATTAAGTTTATTTCTTATGTTAGGGTGTAGTTTATTTCTCACCGAGCGGAACCGTTACATTCAAAAGAAATTGTCTTGACAATTCTGGCACTACTAGACTTCGAAATTTTCGTTCGTTTCTTTTTTTTTTTTTCAAATAAGTAGATCCTACAGGCTGCCAGATTACTGCAGCGTTTTTCAGGCGAAAATTATAGCAGTGAAGAAAGCAGCATAGATTCTGGAGGAAGCGTGCGTAGTCGGGCTGTGATTAAGGCAATAACCTCGCACAGTACTTAGTCAAGAAGTGTTCTGTAATGCAAAGAAGCATTGGAAAAACTTCGCTCAAGCCGGACCATATATTTCTACTTGGTTCTCGGTCATAACGGGATAGAAGGTAACGAAAAGGCCGATGAGTTAGCAAAGGAGGGCGCAACACGATATTAGACTCACAAAGTGGCTTATATCTCTGAAGAGAGAAGACGAATGGATGGACATACTGCCTTCTGGCGACACATGCTTATAAGTTAGGCCTCGTCAGTAACAGCAAGTGCAGGAAGTGTGAGCTGCAGGAAGAAACGGTTGAACACATTTTGTGTTCGCGTCCTGTTTAATTTCTACATATCAAAGCTCACATCCCCATCAGAAGGAGTTCTTATCATTTTCTACGCCGACGAATGTACGTCAATGGCAACTGGAGCTGCCCATCCAATAGACGATTTAATTTTTTGAATAAACAGTTATTCTCACATTCAAGGCGCATGCCACCGAAATTTTATCTAGCGTACAAAGCCACTGTAAATACTCAAATCGCTTGCTAGCAGCACTTGGGGAAAATATAAAGAAACGTTACTAACCGTGTACAAAGCAGTTGTTTCATGTGCTTCGCGTCGCCAGTTTGGTCACCTGGTTTCAAAAACACATATTGGAAAAGATTATAGACCTGTCAAAATGCTGCACTGAGAACTGCCACGGACACCTACCATCACAGTGGTTTGACCCAGATAAACAAAGAAGGCTCTAAGCCAAATCCACGCAGATTCAGTAACACAATACCAAGGAAGACAGGAGTCACCCTGGCCCAACTTCGGTCTGGATAATATAACAGGTTAAACTCTTACTTGTGCAGACGATATACATAATGTATGTCCTGCATGCGATGTGTCCCCACATGACAACAACCATGCTTTCAATTGTAATGTGGAGCCTACGCATCTAACACCGACTTCCTCAAGGTTCACCCCTGTTGAAATTGTTAATTTCCTTGGACTCCCGCTAGAGGACTTTGATGTCAATTTGTGAGTGGTCACACCCATTGAATGGGGCGAATCACTGTTAACACCACAACACCAACCAGTTGAAAAACGTAAAAGTGATTTGTCTTATATACATATATATCGTAATATTCCTTCTTTTACATCAAAAGTGTCCTTTCAATATTTATGAAATAAAAATTCATATCTTTTTGAATCAGTCTAATGTACTTACTTTACTTTATATATACATATTATGCTCACATGATAGTGGCTATAAGTATGCAGTTACATACCCTTTGTAATTATACGTAATTATACAATATCCCTGGTTGCCTGGTCCCGCTGGCTTGGCTGTGAATAGTTGTACATAAATACGTGTTTGGTATGAAAAACGTTCCAATTTGGCTTCATTTCCGTTAATTTGCCATGGGCTAAGCTGCACGAAAGCACAACGACACGTAGAGTGATACAAGTACTACACCTACAATGTGCTACATACATACATATGTAAGTGTTATATTGCACCATTTACAATTCAGTGTAAATATGCTTGCAGGCATAGAATATATGTAAAGGTGTGCGTGTATGTATTGATGCCAAACTTAAATGGCTCTTTGGAACTCCCTCAGGTATTCAAATGCCAACACAGCCTGCTGAATGTTAAAATCCCACAATGATCCTTCGGCTTAGCAGTGGCATAAATGCCTGGCTATTCTTCAATCATTGCACATGAAGCTTGTATTGGATATTTTTATACTAAGCTGAGCAGAGCTCACAGAGTATATTAATTTTGTTCGCATAACGGTACCCCGTAACGGCATAAACTAATCGAAATAGATATACACATATATATGTATCAAAATGATCTAGGCGAAAAAAAAAATTCATTTAGCCATGTCCGTCCGTCCATCCGTCTGCCAGTAAACACGATAACTTGAGTAAATTTTAAGGTATCTTACTGAAATTTGGTATGTACGTTCCTGGGCACTCACCTCAGAACGCTATTTAAAATGAACGAAACCGGACTATAACCACGACCACTTTTTCGATATCGAAAATTTCGAAAAACCGAAAAAGTGCGATAATTCATTACCAAAGAGGTATAAAGCGATGGAACTTGGTAGGTGGGTTGACCTTATGACGCAGAAGAGAAAATTAGTAAAATTTTGGACTATGGGCGTGGCACCGTCCACTTTTAAAAGAAGGTAATTTAAAAGTTTTGCAAGCTGTAATTTGGCAGTCGTTCAAGATATTGTAACGAATTTGCTGCAAATCCTCTTATTTGCAACCCTCTGCTAAGTTCGAATCACTAAACTGTTGAATAAATAACTCCAATATTGAATGATAGAAAAATGGCCTTTATTAAAGTACTTCACAATAACACTTATACTTTGCTACTCGCTGGCTTAATAACCAAACTGATTAATAACTCAAATGAAACTCTACTATTGGCCGCCAGATCGCGCGCTTAAGCAAACTGATTGATAGCTCAACTCAAACTGAATTACTTCTTACTCGCCTGCCCCGCTTTTATAGTTTACGCTGCATACTTCTAGGCCCTTCCATTTCCAGAACTTACCAACTATATTCGTGTGTATATAGTTCTCATATAGTTTCTACTTGTTTACAATTGTCTACTTTTTAGCGCTTCTCAGATGTACATATGTGAGTTTGTAGTTTACAGTCTCCCGCACACACATAAGCGTATAAGTAAATTCATCTGTGTGTGACATCTCATCTCTCGCTGCCTTGTATGTAAATGTTGCTCGTCGGAATGTGTACATATGTGTAGACGCAATTATTGATTCGTTTATGTAGATACATAATGATTGAATTATTGATGTGAATTCACGTCACTGCTTAGCATCGGCCTGGAGATGGCAGCACTCCTTAGTTTTGCTAATATTCGTAACAATATCATGACGAAATTTGGCAGGAACGTTACTCCTATTACTATTTGTGTTTTGAATAAAAATAAGGGTAATCGGATGCGGAACACGCCCACTTTTTAAAAAAAATTTTAAAAGTCAAATTTTAACAAACATTTTAATATCTTCACAGTATATAAGTAAATTATGTGAACATTCAACTCCAGTAATGATATGGTACAACAAAATACAAAAATTGAAGAAATTTTCGAAATGGGCGTGGCTCCGCCCTTCACATATACAACTAAGGGCCACTCCCTTTTAAAACCCTCATTAATACCTTTAATTTGATACCCATATCGTACAAACACATTCTAGAGTCACCCTTGGTCCACCTTTATGGCGATATCTCGAAAAGGCGTCCACCTATAGAACTAAGGCCCACTGCATTTTAAAATACTCATTACCACCTTTCATTTGATATGGATGTCATACAAAAACATTACAGGGTTACCCTAGGTTCATTTTCCTACATTTTGATTTTCCCTTATTTCCTTATTACCACCTTATAGGGGTCATATATGAGTCTTTTATGATTATAGGTTTAGATTTTCTCGAAGCACATACATATTTCTTACATATTTCGGACTCTTATCGGACTCATAATTAAGAGCGCTTCGAAAATATTTCAGGTGTGAATAAAAAAAAAAGAAAATTATAAAGAAATGCGTTCAAATTTAACAAAATTTTCATATTTAAAAAAAAATATTCAAATAAAATGAATTGATAACTGAAGAAAGATAGCAAAGGCAAGTCGCTCCACTTTTAAGTATTACCATTTGTATGTATCCATGAAAAAGACAATTTTGTCTCCAAAGCCCTCAGCTGAGCATGTAATGTTCGGTTACACCCGAACTTAGCTTTCCTTACCTGTTTGTTGTTGGTTATTTGGATCATTTGGCTAAACCAGCATGTAATACCAAAATGGAAGATACGTGATGATTGAGTTCTTGCCAAAATTGGCCAGTATTGATTTTGAAAGATTTAAATTTTTGTTTGTACTCATGACTATGGAATTCGACAGTGAACACAATGGTGAACGAGAAGACTTTCGGTTCAATTTAGTTCATAATTAATTAAAACAAGTATGGAACATATCTTCACCATTCATCAATCGACTCCTGATAGTCTTGTGCAATTAATGACAGAATTTGTTGAAAACCTTAATTTGCCCCTTATTCGAACTAAGTACAGACCTCAACACACAGCCAGATAAACAACCAACACAAAATTTGTCAAAATGATTTCATACACACAACTCAACTAATTATTTTCACACTGGAACACTGAGCATTTTTTATATTTTTGTTGTTGGTTTTATTGTTGTCTCTTAATTCAAGCTTTATAAATGTTCGTAATTTCTTCCTGCTATTTAATGCTTTAATTGTGCTTGCATGTGTGCGTCTGCATACATATGTATGTATGTGTGAGTGGTATGTTTTTTTGGTATGAAAGTATTTCCATTTGCATGGCAAGTTATCCGACTGACTGTGGTGAATACTAAATACAGATGTAACGTATTTGTAAAATAGTAAAAAAAAAAAGAAAAACAAAAAAAAAACGCGTTTCCACTGAACGAAGAATTTACACTGTGAACAATTTTTGTTAAATTAAAATTAAATTAAGACTTTTTTGGGGAATTTTGTAGAGGCCATTTCAGGATCATTTCGAAATTATTTCAGGATGATTTTCAGGATAAGTTCGGAATTATTTGAGTTTAGGACTGTGTTAGGAATCATTTCGGGATTATTTCTTGATTATCTCAGTATTTTTTCGGAACCATTTCAGGACTTTATTCGGAATCATTTAGCGATTACTTCTAGATTACTTCAGAACTTTTCAGGCATCCCTTCGGGATTATTTTAGAAATGCAAGACTTTTTTTTGGATTATTTGGGGACCGTTCGGGTATTGTGATCGAGATTTTCTCGGGTCTGTTTTGGATTTTTGTAAGTTGTTCTTATGATAATGTCATCGAGATCATTTTGCTACTATTTCTGAATTATATCCGTTTTGTTTCGAGATGGTTTTCCAGACAATTTCTGGAATATTTTCGTAGCCCTTTCTAGGCTGTTCCAGAATTATATCGGCAGGATTGCTAGAGGATATTCTTGACCTATCGTCGGATAATTTGGATATTATTTTCGGAACTAACTCAAGACAATTTAGGGATAAATTGGTAAAAAAAGTATTTTAAGGGAGATTGGGTTTCACCTCTTTAAAATATCCAGTATATAATATATTCTATGACTTATTCTGGGCTCATATCCGGACAATTTCTCAATTGTGTGTGTAAGAATAAATCCTAAACTGTTGTATAAGTTTTTCCTTCCATTAATTTCTCTCCGTCAACCTCTTCCCTTTTGTTTTGCGGCTTTACTTTTCTCTTAATGCTGTTGTTTCCCTTATTTTTCTTCTTCTTCTCTTTTATATTTTACTGGCCCTTTTCCTCCGCCTTCTTTCGGTCTTTCCCGCTCCTTGCCACTTTTTCTCTTCTTTATTTATCCCCTTAAGCTGTTTCCTTAATTTTCCACTTTTCTTTTGTTTCTTTTTCTCCCATTTACTTTTCCCTCCACTGTCACGCTCTTTTTATTTTCGTATTGCTTTTCGCCTCATCCACCATATCACTGTCGCTTTCCAGCTTTCTGTTCAGCTCCCTACTTTCAATATTTCTTCTTCCTGTTCCTTTATTATATCCTCATTCCATTTTTTTTCGATTCCCGCTGCACTGTTTCATCCTTTTCGTTAGCTCTATTCTTTTTTTTCTTTTTGGAAATCGGTATTCTCCTCTCTTCCTCTTGTCTCCTGGAATCTTCTCTCTTTCCTTATCCTATCTCTTTCCTCACGCTATCTCGCTTCTTACTTTTGTCATACTTCTATTCCTTTCTTTCACACTCTTATTTTCTAATCTCATCCCCCATTATTTTCTCACCCCCTGCTCGTTCTCTCCCTTTCCTTGTTTCCTGTTTTCACCTATCACACTTTTTCCTTCTGACTAACCATATCCCTTTCTTCTCGCTGTTTATCTCTTTTTATATCACTTTCCCCCTTTTTCTGTTCTTTCCTTTACCTTTCCCTATTTTTTATCCACATTGAATTTGCTATCTTCTCCACGTACTAATCTTCTTCACATATTTATTGTATATCACTTTAAGGGCAATGAACCAACTGCCTTTTCCAATACTGAATCCTACTTTGTCTTGAAGATAAGCACTAAAAATGAGTTCAGAGTTTTGAGATCTATACTGACCATCCAGACTTTCTGCCTAACTTTAATTAAAGCCAATCCTGTACAAATAATTGCCCTCTTTTCTTTTACACTTTTCTTGCCCTTTCTTTTTCATTGGTTCCTTTTTTCCATGTACTCCACGTGCTGCTCTTATTCAAAACCATTCAGCATTCCCTCACTAACTTATTCAAACCGTATAAATAAACTTCGTTGCGTGTATGTATGTACATTACACAAGTTCATAATGGACTTTAACAAATTAAATTGTTAACAATGTTGACTGACACGTCCGTCAGATGCAGGGGTTTCAGTTTTTTTTGTTAATCATATAAGGTGTGCTTTTGAACGCCACGCCTTTTAAAGTCCCTTCTCACAGCTATTTGTTCAAGAATTAAAGACATTGCTCACTTGTTTTCTTCATTTCTATTTTGACCCTCATGACATATACAAAAAAAAAAGACAACTTCACTCAAAAGCCACAGCAACTGCCATAAAATACAATCTTCCTACAAACACACACATGGATACACCCACATTTCGAAATTTCATTTCACTCTTACTACTACATACTTGCATGTACTTAGGTGGTATGTACTCAAGAGTGTAACTAAGTAAATATATATATAGGACATTTTGAATGAGTGAATGAATAACTGCAAGGTCAAGTGCTGTTGGTTTGGCAGGACCAAGCAGCAGCAACAGCGCCAGCTCCAACATTTCCGTTGTAATTACGTGCTGTGCATAAAGTCTATACAAATTGAATTTACAATTATCAAACAAAAGGGCAGATTTTTCTCCCACACTACTGCAATTAATTGTATGTGAATGTGTGTGTGTGTATGAGTGTTTGTTGGGTTATTTGTAAGGCGCGAAAGTTTATATTAAATCAGTAACTAAGCTTATTCATTTGGTGTGAATGGTGGCTGGGAAAAACGGCTGGCTATTTAATGCTACTTTAGTTGAATATTTAACTGTGTTAGTGTATTTATGTATGTTTGTATGCGCAGAAAAGTTTTACTCCTTTATTGATAATGAAAATCATGGATTGCACTTGCAATTGCACTTTTAACTAAATTTTAAGTGTCCCTTTGATGAAATTGAATAAATGAGCTTATAAAGATGACGCTTGCGGGAGGTTCAAAAGGAATTTTATTTTTAAATTTGAAGTTTTATTTATATATAAGCCATTATTTTTATACTCAGAGCGCTTTGCACACAGAGTATATTAAATTTGATAGGATAAAGGTTGGTTGTACAGGTTTAAAGGAATCGTGATAGATATAGACTTCCATATATCAAAATCATCAGTATCGAAAAAAAATTTGATTGAGCCATGTCCGTCCGTCCGTCCATCTATCCGTTCGTCCGTCTGCCCTTAACACGATAACTTGTGTAAATAGTGAGATATCTTCAAGAGATTTGGTACACGAGCTTATCTGGAGCCAGAATAGATTGTTGTTGAAAATAAGCGAAATCGGATCATAACCACGCCCACTTTTTATATATATAACATTTTGGAAAACACAAAAAACCTGATTATTTAATAAATAATACACCTAGAATATTGAAATTTAACGTATGGACTGATATAGAGACTCTATATAAAAATTTCAAAAAATTGTTTAAAAGGGGCGTGGTACCGCCTACTTGTGATAAAATCAATTTTACAAATATTATTAATCATGAGTCAAAAATTGTTAAACCTATCGTAACAAAATTCGGAAGAGAGGTTGCCTTTACTATAATGCTTTGAAGAAAAATTAACGAAATCGGTTAAGGACCACGCCCGCTTTTATATAATAGCTTTTCTAAAAGGGTCGTGGACGAATAAAATAAGCTATATCTTTGCTAAAAAGAGCTTTATATCAATGGTATTTCATTTCCCTAGTGGATTTATAACAATAAATAGGAAAAACTTCAAATTTAAAAAAATGGGCGTGGCACCGCCCCTTTTATGACTAGGCAATTTTCTATGTTTCGGGAGCCATAACTCGAAGAAAAATTAACATATGTTAATGAAATTGTTGTGAAAATTGTGAAAATATGTTTAGCAGTAAATATTTCTATTAAAAATGGACGGGATCGGTTAAAGACCACGGCAACTTAGATATAAAACAAGTTTAAAAGGGTCATAGACTAGAATAATAAGCTATAACTTAGCAAAATATAGTTTTGAATCAATGATATTTCACTTATCAAGTTTTATTGTAAGAGGAAATGGGGAGACATTTTTCTTTTAAATGAGCGGTGTCACGAGTTATGTAGAAAAGTAATTTATCTGAAATGAAATGTACAATTGAAGCTCACGCTGAGTATATAATATTCGGTTACACCCGAACTTAGACATCTTTACTTGTTTTGTTGAAGTTTTAATCGGTAAGATATCAATGTTGTTGTTGGAGCTACGAGCATTTATTTTTCGGTTTTAGCGGCGGAAAAAAAAGCTTTATTTATTGATTGCGAGGTTAAAGCCTTACTGAAATCTTCTGCGCCTACTTCTTTTTATTAAAATGCTATCAACTAAAACCAAATCTTGCATGACACGCGCCACTTCCGACACCTGCGATTGCAGCTAGCATTACTCCGGCTATGGCGGCACCATCATAAACTCTGTGGCGTGGATATAGCCATGGGATATGCTTGGAAAAATTTAAGTGTTTCACTTATTTGCTTATATTGTCTAGTCTTTCACTTAAGCAAACTAAGAAATATTTCGGGAATAGGTCACCAATTATCTCTTCTATCCTCCTTCGTTGTTGCGGTATAAGCTGTTCGGGGTTTCAACCTTGCCCATTATGTGAAGCTATGAAATGAAGTCAAGTCAAGGTATTGACGTTTCCAGTTGATCGCTTCAACCGTAAGTCCAATTGAAGAACTAGTTGCCGGGTTCACTTTCCTGCAGTACTGCTGCTTCACAGCTGTTGCTGACTGTAAGATCGATGCTTCTCTTGCCTTTATGAATATAACATCATCACTTAGTTCTGTGACCATATCATACATTTCTAATATTTCTTGAGTATATATTGGTATGGTTTTCGTAACACACATTATAGCTTCGGTGGAAACCGTGCGATAAGCTTACGCAATTCGTCGCCCCTATTTGTTCAACCGAAGTAATATATAAGTACTTTTTATATTTCAGTGCATCTGCCCGAATTTCATCCCCTTACAAGCGTATAGAAACTGAGGCTTATGGTAGCAACTTCTTGGTAAGTAGCTTCGAACCGCCTATATTTGCTTTAACCAATCACTTTAGTTGTAACCTGGGGTGTCCTTCCGCATGCTTCTCGTTTATGCTCGGGGAAGGATAGCGTTCGTCTAGCCTTCCCCAAGCGATTTTTAGAGCTGTGGGCTTTTTTGTTAAGTGACAATCGTCATATAGAAAATTCGCCAATAAACTGGGCTCTCAAATGCAATGGCGAACCCTGAAAGAGCGTTCTATCAGGCTGAGTGAAAAGCCTTTCTGACATCCAGTAAGACTATTGCTCGTGTTCGTTGGCAAGTTGTCTCAGCTTTATTGACTACGTATGTATATTACCTCTGCAATAGCCTCTAGTAAGCCCTATTCATCTTCTCTAGCATCCGTAAGGCGTTGTTTAAGATTGCATATGCCTTTATTTCAATTTTCCAGCAATGGCCAGTATACCTTATGGGAGGAAAGACGACAGAGAATATAGGTCTCCTTTGGTTTTGGAATGGGGCCTAGCTATGCTGTCTCTTGTTTGAGATAAATTGTATGTGGATCCTACCTGGCTAGCTGGCGCCAATTGGTAACACCAAGGGAATTTTAAATGTTTTGCCCTTCCAGTGGATTGGGGTCCGCCTCTTCCTTTGCTTCCATAGGCGGGTTCCGAAAAGAATACCTACTTGTAAATGGCCTAGCGTAGCTGCTGTTATTTAATTTGCTGGACTATTGCTTGATTTCTGCATAAAACACATTATTAAATCTTCCTTGTGTAAGAAGGGGTTTTTCACTGCTCGACCTTCTCACTTTATATTTTGTCAGGATTTAAACACACATGTTTTAACGTTATAATATTTAATGAATAATAGTATGTATTAAAAGAGTTTAATTAAAGTTACATTGAAAGTTAGAATATTTGATTATATTTCATTTGGCCACACACGAATGCATGATGTTAATCGTTTCGACTCTTGTTGGTAACTAACTCGTCGTGAGAGAAAGACTATTAGGGTTGCTGTTGGTCGGTAATATGCAAATATGATAGGGTTGCAATTATTCGTCTTACAGTCGGCTATTCTGACATTGATGGGCGCCCTCGTCCATCCTCGTTGTCGTCGAAGTATTCGATTTCGTCATAATCATCAGGTGGAAATTGACACCACCGCTTTAGTTTATCTGAAGCAAATACAGATGAGTAATGCCTCTTCGTACGCTGTGATTTAGGCAAATCTTCGATAACGTATCTGTCGTTGCTTAGAGCTTTCGTTACAATGAAAGGACCTTTGTAACGGGGCTTTAGCTTTCTGGACGTACCTGTGCTCGTAGGTTCATTTTCAGCTAGCACTAGATCGCCTTCTTTATACTGTGTTGGTTTGATATGCTTGGAGTCATAACGAATCTTTGCTTTAGCTCGTTCGACGTTGATACGTTGCGCTGCGTTAACTCTAAGCTCTTGTAGTTCTTCATTCGTTACTACCTCGTCATTGTGTAGTAATTGAGTTAATCGATTCTTTAAAATATCGCGCGGTTGAAACCCATATACTAATTGGAATGGTGTATAACCCGTTGTTTTATTTATCATCGTATTTATTGACCACTGTATATTGCGGAGATTATCGTCCCAATGTTTATCATCTGTAGTCGTTGGTAACAACATTGACAATATTGTACGATTTGTTCTTTCTGCATGTGAATTCGCTCGCGGAGTTCGTACCGCATTTAAAATACTTTTAATGTCGTTTTCTTTGCAATACCTCTGGAATTCTTTGGAAGTGAAAGCACTCCCACGATCACTTACAATTCTTTGCGGAATACCAAAGTAACTACTTATTTCGTTTAGAACTGTGATTACATGCTTAGTCGAGGTGTCTTTCACAGCCCGAAGGATTGTGAACTTTGTGAAAGCGTCCACTATCACCAAAACGTGTTCATTTCTTTTTGCGCTTTTGGGAAATGGTCCCAAATGGTCGATATGAAGGGTCTTGTACGGAATAGGATCAATTTCATCATAGTGGTACTCACCCTCATTTTTACCGCCTGGTCTTCGATTGTATGCACATTCTAGGCATGACTTTAAATAGCTCGTCACATAACAACGCATTCTTGGAAACCAGAACTTTGTTTGAATGCGCTGCAATGTTTTCTCCAAACCCATATGACCTCATCTGCTGTGATTGTCATCAACCACTCTATATCTTAACGATGTTGGCACAACCCACAAAAGTTTATTGTCTACTTTGCGGTATAGCCTTTCGTTTTCAACAGTGTACTCTTTTCTAACATTGGATTTGTTAATTCGTAGATCTTCGATGATTTTTTGAATATTCGGATCTTGCATTTGCATTGAATGCACCCAATCTGCTTCGTCGATTGCTATTTTGTAGACTTTCATATCGGCTACTTCTAATTCTTTGGCTGACTCGACCGGCGCTCGGCTGAGACAGTCTACGTGCTCCATTCTTGTCCCTGGACGATGAACTACTTCTATGTCAAACTCTTGGATTCGCAGCCACCATCTAGCTACTCTCGGGATCATTTCGCGTTTTTTCATGGTCGACTTTATTGCATTACAGTCGGTAACTACTTTAATGTGCTTGCCTAATATATAGTACTTAAAACGTTCAAGAGATTCAACCACCGCAAGGGTTTCTAACTCGTAGCTATGAAATTTGCTTTCAGAGTCGCTCGTAGCTTTACTATAATAAGCTATTGGTCGTAAACCATCTTTTTCGCGTTGCAGAAGTACGCTCGCTAACCCTATTGAACTTGCATCAGTATGCAATTCATGCTCAGCGTCAGCACGATATGCTGTCAACAATGGTTTTGATGTTAACTTTGCCTTAAGCTCATTAAACGATTGATCATCTCGAGATGTCCACTCAAAGGGCACATCTTTGCGTAACAATTGCCGTAATGGCTCAGATATCAGGGCATATCCAGGAATAAACTTCCGGAAATAACCACTCAAACCAAGAAATTTTCTAATGTCACTTACATTTTTAGGTTTTTCAAACTTTTCTATTGCGATTGTCTTTACCATACCTGAGCTGATACCGTCAGCTGTCAACTCGTGACCTAAAAAGTTTATAGTGTCTTTAAAAAACTCGCACTTATTTGCATTTAGGGTAAGTCCAAGTTCACGCAGAATACTGAATACACGTCTGAGTTTAGGTAACAACTCATCAATTGAATTAGCACCTACTAATATATCGTCCATGTAGTGAATCATGTCACCACCAACTTTCTCTTGTACTTTTGCCATCAGTCGCTGAAATACAATTGGTGCGTTACGCAACCCAAATGGCATTCTTTTGAATTCATAGTGTCCACACGTCGTTATGAAAGCGGTATATTTACGACTTTCCTTTTCGATTGGTATCTGGTAATACCCACTGTTCAGATCTAACACACAAAAATATCTAAACTGTTTGGCTTCATGCAGCCGCTCTTCAATATTTGGTACAGGAAAAATTTCTTTTTTGGTCAGTTCATTCAAACGTCTGTAGTCAATACAAAGCCTATCTTCACCATTTTTCTTTTTTACTAATAATACGGGACTAGCAAATTCGGAATTTGATTTTGCAATTATATCTGCATTTAGCAGATCGTCAATCATTTGTGCCAAAATTTTCTTTTTAGGCTCAGGCACTCTATAAGGTGCTTGAGCTACCACTTTATCTGAATTCAGCTCTATTGTCATTTCTACAGAATTGGTTTTACCAACATTTGCTAAACCTTTAGAAAACAAGTCACTAAAATCGCTTAACACATCGATGAGTTTCTTTTGCGCCACTGTATCCTCAATACCACACGCTAATTCACAGATTATTTCGTTCTGTTTAACATTAATTTCTCTGTTACATTCGATTAAGTTGTTTTCAATTAGTTTCGGTAACTCACTCACAAAGGGCTCATTTTCAAAATGAATTTTACCATTTTTCAATCTGACACTCAAATTCGGATAAATTAATATATCCTGCCCCAATAACATATCTGTTTTCAAAACATTGTCATCAACGATATAAAGATATGTCTCAACAATAACTTCATCAATACACATTTCACATTTTATTGTTTAGTACTTTTACACCACCACAAATACCTTTCATTTGCAGTAAACACTTTTCTTGCTCAACATCGATACATTTTGCTATCGATTCTTTAATCATAGAACATTGACTACCTGAGTCAATAAATGCTTTAAATTTGTCACCATTTATCGATACCATCTTACTGAAGCATTTATCGTAATCACTCACATCGTTTTGTCGCACATCAGCATTTTGCTTTGTACCACTTCGAGACTCGCTTTTAGTATTTTGTGTTTCACTCTTTTTCTCTCTCTTTTGTGGTTTCGAGCACTGTCGCGAAATATGTCCATGCTCTCCACAATTATAGCAAATAATCTTACTAGCATTCTCGCTACTTTTGACATTCTTGCTTTCCACACTTTGTTTACTTTCTGATTTATAGCGATTCAATGTATCACCACTCTTTCCACAGTTTACAAAATATTCGCTCAACGGTTCGCGCATTTGTTTGACAGATTCAAACCTAATTGCAGCAATAGCTAATTGTAATTCACGATTTCTTAACCCGTCGCGAATATACTTTATGATTGCAGCTTCACTCAATTTTAGTTTTTTCCCTAATGCATTCATACGAAAGCAATAGTCAACCACCAATTCGTTTGTTTTCCTAGACGCATTTGACATCATATAATGCACTTGCGCCTCGTCAACATGTTGCTCAAATTCTAATTTCAAAGCAATAGCAAAATCATTCCAATTGGAATGTACGACCGACAACGCGTCAAACCACATACGCGCTGCGCCTTTCAACTGGCTGTATACGGCCAACAATAAACATTTCTCGTCAAACTGATATGCTACACGCACGGCATTTACACGATCGATGAATTGTTCAACTGTTATAGAATTTTGATTTGATGGAACAAACGCGGGAATGGTCTCGGCAATTTCTTTAACCGAACTACCGCGCACTGTCGAATTAATAGAAATTGGCGTTTGCGTTGTTTCTCTATGATTGTTTACGTTTGTATTTGCACTGGTTACCGCAGTCTGCATGACTGAAATTGCGTTTTGTAGCATTTCGCGCAAATCATTTATTTGCTCTTGTAAACTCGATGTTTCGGCCATTATAAATTCAATTTCTTCACCACCGTTTGCTTCTATTAACCTTTGTATTAATTCTGCCCGTGACCCGGTCGTGGCAAGCTCTTTTTCGCGTAAAATTGTTTTCAATTGATCAACACGTAGATCATGAATTTTCAGCATTTTAATTTGCTAATATTTTCTTATTAGAATTACCCAAATTTGTGTACGTCTCACTCGCTCGTTTGCATTTTAATTACTCTTGTATATGTAATTGCACACATTTATACATATATTCGTTTCCTTTTCGTTACGCCTTTTGTGTCTACACTTCTTTGAATTTTGTTGCACCGACTCTCTGCAGCCAACAACAATTCCTACTAAGCGATATTAGCACACAAACACACACAAGAGAAATATGACACTCGTCATATAACTCGTTCGTTCAACAAAGAGAGTTCGCTTTTGAGAAGATGAAATTCTTCATCTACAACAACTACACTCGCTGAAATTTGAATTTACTCGCCAACCGTCACTATTCGACGCGATGGAAAATTTTCGCTTTTAATATGCACGCACAAACATGTTCGACTTCAGAAACGACTTTTGCGATTTTACGCACAACATTTCGATTGAATCCACGGTTTATGTTTTTGATTTTATACAATTAAACACAAACAATTTGCGATGTACATTTACACATTTTTTTCACAAATTTTCATATTTTTGCAAACGATTTGCACTCGCGTTGATTGCTATGGGCTTTGCAATCTCACTTCTGAGCTGTAAGAAGGGGTTTTTCACTGCTCGACCTTCTCACTTTATATTTTGTCAGGATTTAAACACACATGTTTTAACGTTATAATATTTAATGAATAATAGTATGTATTAAAAGAGTTTAATTAAAGTTACATTGAAAGTTAGAATATTTGATTATATTTCATTTGGCCACACACGAATGGATGATGTTAATCGTTTCGACTCTTGTTGGTAACTAACTCGTCGTGAGAGAAAGACTATTAGGTTTGCTGTTGGTCGGTAATATGCAAATATGATAGGGTTGCAATTATTCGTCTTACACTTGGTATTCGCCGTCGCCAACGCGAAGATGTGCGTAATTATTTCGAAGAACTTTTCTCTCGTACACACTCAATGGGCGGCATTATATAGAGAAGCTTGGGATTTCCGTCGTGGTGATGCAAGAAAAATCGCAATGTTTATGAAACATTTTTGCTGGGGCTTAAGATTCCCATTCATTCCCTCAGCTTCTTCAGACCTCCTTGCATCTATTCGTGATTCAGTTAGGTATACGTTCTGATTACCAGCATCACTTTCGCATCTGGAAACAACGTCCACTTTTAAAGTGTTGAAAGATCTAGAGTTCTTTGATATTTTGAGGAGAAGCTAGTTAGCTTGGGCAAGAAATGGCTTTCGTAATTTATTGGCCTTGGGTGTAATAAATTATTCGCATACACCGAGGAAAAAATTGGTTACCGGCGGCTACGGAAAAATAACTGGTACGATGAAGAATGCCGCTTTGCAACCGAAAGAAAAGACGCTGCCTACAGGGCTACGTTAAAAGCGAGTGCAGCAAGTGGAGTGTGTGAACGCTATCGCGAGTTAAAAAGGGGAAGCGAGACGCCTTTTCAGGAAGAAAAAAGCAGCGGCAAAAGGCGTTAGTGCGAGGAGCTTGAGCTGCTAGCCAACAGGAATACTGCCCGAAAATTTTACCAAATAATTCGGCGACAGACGGAAAGTTTTACGACCGGGACAAACTCCTGTAAGAACGAAAATGGCGACCTTGTAACTGATGTCCAGAAAGTACTTAGATTATGGAGGGAACACTTCTCTGCTCTCCTAAACCCGATCCCGCAATCGATGGTGATGGAATAAATGTCCCCCCACCCGATTACGATGAAGCTATAACAGCAATAACCAGACTAAAAAATAAGAAGGCCTCGGGAGCTGATGAATTTCCTGCGGAGCTTTTCAAACACGGCGGCGAGGAGTTAATAAGATACATGCATCAGCTTCTTTGCAAAATATGATGGGACTAGCGCATGTCCTGTGAATGGAGTCTAAGTTTTCCTTGTCCAGTCCACAAGGAGTATCACGCAAACTGCACCAACTATCCCGGAATAAAACTTCTTAATATCGCAGGTCAAGTGTATTGTGAGAAAGATTGAAGGCCATCGTGAACCAGCGTCAATGCGGCTGCAGACCTCGTAGATCTAACATCGACCAGATTTTCACAATGCATGTCTGGGGAAAAAAAAACAGCGAAAAAGGAATTGATACACACCACCTCTTCGTCAATTTTAAAGCCGCCTTCGACACCACAAAAGAAGCTGACCATATGCCGCTATGGCTGATTTTGGTTTCCGTGCAAAACTTATACGGTTGTGCAAATTGACGTTGAGCAACACCATAAGCTCGATCAGAATTAGGAAGGATCTCTCCGAGACATTCGAAACTAAACGAGGTTTCGGACACGGTTACCCCCTATCGTGTGATTTTTTCAATTTGGTGCTGGAGAAACTTTTACAAGTTGCAGAACTTAAACGTTCTGAAACAATATTCTATAAAAGTGTGCAATTACTAGCGTATGCTGACGATATTGATTTCACCGACCTAAACAACCTTGCCGTTAGTTCTGCTTACTCCAAACTGGAAAAGAAAGCGCAAAATTTGGGTTTGATGGCGAATGAGGATAAAACAAAGTACCTGCTCTCATCGAACAAAGAGGCAGCGCATATTTGGGAACCAGCATCAAAACTAGCAACAAAATCAGCTCTGAAACCCAGCAAAGAATCTCCTTTGCCAATAAATGCTACTATGGACTAGGTAGGCAATTGAATAGTAAAGTCCTCTCTAGGCAAACGAAAATCATGCTCTACAAGTCACTTATCGTACCCGTCCTGCTATATGGGGCAGAAGCATGGACCATGACAACAGCAGATGAAACGGCTCTGGGAGTGTTCGAGAGAAAAGTTCTTCGCAAGATTTATAGGCCTCTACGCGTTGGCGATGGCGAGTACCGAAGAAGATTTAACCATGAGCTGTACGAGCTATAAGCAGACATCAACATAGTCCAGCAAATTAAGATGCAGTGGCTGCGCTGGCTAGGCTATGTTATGCGAATGAAAGATGACGCTACGGCCAAGAAAGTGTTTCTGTCGGAACCCGCCTATGGAAGCACAGGTAGAGGGCGGCCCCCACTGCGTTGGAAGTACCAGGCGGAAAACGATTTAAACTACCTTTATGTTATTTATTTATTTTTTTTTAATGTTTATTCGTATGAATTAAATTAATAATAATTTTGTCATAAATAAAAAATATTTATAACAAAAAAAAAATGTATGTTATTGATATTAGAGAAAAATTGTAAGGTTTACAAACGGCGACGGTTACTAGGACATGTTTCTGAATATCACTACTTTATCAGCTAGCTTTTCGGGAGCTGAGCATTGAACTCGAATATCCAACATTCATATCAATGCAAAGGCAGATGCCTTTAGCTACTCAGCCATATGAATGTCCCGTTGCTCGCTTCACAATTGGTCTCTAAGAATTGCCTTTTTGTTTCTATTCCTTTTATGCACCATGTAGGTACATACACCCTGTATGTAGTTTATTCCTAATAGTGTGGATATGATTTAGGAGCGCTTTTGAAAGCTTAGTAACATTTGGTCGTATTTTTACAGTATTTGTTTTTAATACTTCCGCTGTTACTATTATTTGTTCATTTTACTGTATACAATGGTTTTTGTTATTGATATTAGAGAAAAATTGTAAGGTTTAAAACTCAAAAGTTTAAGAAAAAATGCATAATATGCATATTTTCATACATTTGTGTGACCAATTGGCGCCGGTTGGCAGAGAGAAGGAGCGACTGGTGCGTCTTGTTGGACGGCCATAACCGTTTAAACGGTTAAGCGCCAAATAAGTAAGTAAGCAATGCAGTTTGTCCAAAAAAAAAAAAAAAAAAATTTAGAAAAAAGTTTGACTTTAAACGCATTAGAGTAAATTATGATTACCATAATTTATATAATAAATTTAATTCACCAGATAAACCTAAAATATGTAGCACGTTTGGCTAATACTATTTCTAAAAGCTCTATTCTCTTTGCACATCACGCATTAAAGTTATGACACTATGACATTAACATATAAGATACCGTAAACAACAAAACGTGTTAATAAAGACAAAATTTCATTAAAATACTCCATCACCCCCTCGTTTGCGTCAAATTCGTTAGCCGCTTGTGCATAAAGTAACAGCAAAATGGCATCAAGAAAAGCTAATAATAGACATGGTTTACATTACTCTGATGGCATATATATGCATGCATAAGTAGTTATTAGAGATTGGAACGTTACTGGATATCCACAATACCGCTCGTTCTGATACGCAGTTTTTAGATTTCCAAACCCATCCACATCAAAGTTTTAGTGACGAGACGAAATATTTTTCCATACCCATGCTGGCTATTTCTTTATAAGTACTGAGTATTCCGATATCCCACTGCTATCTCTAGTACTTATCTATGTATATATGTAAAATGGCCAAAACAAAAATATAAATGAAAATGCCAGTAATAAAACCAAAACGGACTGAAGTAAAGCAACTTACATTAACGCCACAACAAAAGAGAGCCCAAAAGTGATGAAGAAGTGAGAATATTTGTAGATATATATATATATATATATATATATATATATACAGGAGAATTCCTTCGGATATTCACATTGTAATTCATCAACTCGGAAGATTCCCATTTAATCTTAATATACGAATTTGGTTTGCAGTTGCAGATATTAAAGCACAGTTTTTAAAGATTTTTTCCTTTTAGCCATTGTCGGTTGTGTTAGTCATCGAACATTTATCGAAAAGTTATCGATTTGGTATCCTTAAGTTTTCGACTTTTTTATTGAAAAGTTAATGAAATTTTATCAAAAACGTCTATTATTGTTATCGACAAGTTATCGGTTTGTTAAAGACGTGTTATCAGTTTTTTTAACGAAAACAACGCTATCGAGAATTCAAAAGTTTGTTATCAAACAGATGATGATAACTGTTCGACTTGTTATCGTCAATTCATCGATTTATTATTCTAAGTATATTGTTATCGTAAAGTTAAGGACTTATAATCAAAAACCTATTATATTTTTATCAACGATTTATCGGGTTGTTATAGAAACATCATCGAGTTTCACTGATGACAACGAAATTGACCATTCATAGTTTGTTATCAAATAAATAATACTTGGATTTCAAATTTATCGATTAATTATAGAAAAGTTCAACCTATTATCGAAAATTTAAAGAATTTTAATCAAAAACATATCATATTGTTATCGGCGAGGTAACGGTATGTTGTTGTGCCATTCGTTTGCTATCGATAACAACGTTATAAACCACTTATAGGTTTATTATGAAACATATGCCGAAAAGATTTCAATATCAAATCGATAACGCATCGATTGCCCATCGAGAACAAGGTGATAACAAACTAAAAACTCGAGAATAATTTCGGTGTCGATAATAAGCAGTTAAAAAACGCAGAACTCGTCGATATCGGCTGCTACCAATAAAAAATCGAAAACAAGCCGATAAGAAATTGAAAATAACCCATTAGAATTGGAAAACGCTTATTATACGTGAAAACCCCAAATGATTTTTCTGGATAACGGTTAAATACAATCTCTGGTAGAAACACTTTCTTGCGTCCTCATCCATTGGCATAAGGCTTCCTAGTCAGCGTAGTCCTTGAGCTTTTATAAATCCAGTTACCCCGTTGAATTGGTTACTTTTTTGAACCGGTTACTTATTTGAAACGGTACCTCTCCGATGAGGTTGTATATTATAAATATTGTAACGAATTTTCTGCAAATCCTCTTATTTGCAACCTTCTGCTAAGTTCGAATCACTAAACTGTTGAATAAATAACTCCAATATTTAATAATGCAAAATGGCCTTTCAAAATAACACTTCTATTGCTCGACAGATAGCGTACTTAATCGAAACTGACTCTCGCTGTTGGTGCTTTTATACTCTTTGATTTCCTCGTTGCATCTTCTAGGCGCTGCCATATAATTATAACTACAGATGCAGGTGTATAGCTTCTCATATGTGCGTGTATTTGTGAGCGACACTTCCACAATTACAATTGCATACCTTTGGGAGCATCTCAGATAAGATAGCTGCATGTGTTTGTATGTCTCTTCCCCGCTGCGTGTACGTACATATGTGTAGGCATAATGATTGAATTATTGATGTGCATACAGTCACTGCTTAGCATCGGCTTAGAGATGACAGTACCCCTTAGTGTTGCTAATATTCGTAACAATATGTATACATATCTTATATGTATTACGTTTTTGATCAATGCAATTTTTAACAAGTAAGGAACGCTAAGTTTGGGTGTAACCGAACATGAGAGCTCTGTGAGCTCTGCTCATCTGAGTATAATTATAGCTGCGTTACTTTTTGAGGGTTTCATAGATGGTTTATAAATGGTTTTTATTTCCATATCACATACGTTTGAGAAATATCGACCAAATTGTAGACCAAGGGTGACATTTTTTGGAACGATTTTCCTTCAACCTTTGTCAAATAAGGAAAAATCACCATGTAGGAAAATGAACTTAGGGTAACCCTAGAATGTGTTTCTATGACATGGGTATCAAATTAAAGGTATTAAAGAGGGATTTAAAAGGGAGTGGCCCTTATTTGTATATGTGAAGGCGTTTGCGAGGTATCGACCAAAATGTGGACCAGGGTGACCCAGAACATCATCTGTCGAGTACCGCTAATTTGTTTAATACCACGAACAGTATTCCTGCCAAAATTCCAAGACCTTTTGCTTTCGCCCTGCAGAACTTTTTCATTTTCTTCTATTTAATATGGTAGGTGTCACACCTATTTTACAAAGTTTTTTCTAAAGTTATATTTTGTGTCAAAAAACCGATCCAATCACCATGTTTCATCCCTTTTTTCGTATTTGGTATAAAATTATGGATTTTTTTTTTTAATTTTTCGTAATTTTCGATTTCGAAGAAGTGGGCGTGGTCATAGTCGGATTTCGGCCATTTTCTGCACCAAGATAAAGTGAGTTCAGATAAGTACGAGAACCAAGTTTAGTAAAGATATATCGGGTTTTGCTCAAGTTATCATGTTAACGGCCTAGCGGAAGGACAGACGGTCGACTGTGTATAAAAACTGGGCGTGGCTTCAACCGATTTCACCCACTTTCACAGAAAACAGTTATCGTTGTAGAAGCTATGCGCTTACCATATTTCACAAGGACTGGTACACATTTGTTCGATATAGGGCATTAAAAGTATTCTAGACAAATAAAATGAAAAAGGGCCGAGCGACGCCCATTTTCAAATTTTCTTTTATCTTTGTATTTTGTTGCACCATATCATTACTGAAGTTGAATGTTGACATAATTTGCTTATATACTGTAAAGATGATCAATTTTTTGTTACAATTTGACTTAAAAAAAAATTTTTTTTTAAAGTGGGCGTGTTCGTCATCCGATTTTGCTAATTTTTATTTAGCGCACATATAGCAATAGGAGTAATGTTCCTGCCAAATTTGATCATAATATCTTCAACGACTGCGAAATTACAGCTTGAAAAACTCTTAAATTACCTTCTTTTCAAAGTGGGCGGTGCCACGTCCATTGTCCAAAATTTTACTAATTTTGTATTCTGTGTCATAAGGTAAACCCTCCTTCCAAGTTTCATCGCTTTAGCAGTCTTTGGGTATGAATTTTCGCGCTGTTTCGGTTTTCCAAATTTTCGATATCGAAAAAGTGGGCGTGGTTATAGTCCAATTTCGTTCATTTTAAATTGCGATCTGAGATGAGTGCCCAGGCATTTACATACCAAATTTCAAAATTTACTCAAGTTATCATGTCTACGGACAGACGGACATGGCTAAATGAATTTATTTTTTCGCCCAGATCAGTTTGATGTATAGATATATCTCGATTAGTTTATGCCGTTACGGGGTACCGTTATGCGAACACAATTAATATACTCTGTGAGCTCTGCTCAGCTGAGTATACATATTTTATCAGTATTTAGTAAAATTGGTTTGTTTCATCTAATTTTTTTAAACCTTTAGTCCACGAAAAGCTTTCCAAAATGTATGCAATGCAATGTTAGATACATATTACAAAACTTGTCAAAGTTTGGCATAGTGGGCTGCTGCATCCTTTGAAAACATGGTGACTGAAGCAAAAAATATTGTCACTCATACGCCCCGTTGAGCAGCAAAGCATTTTGACATTTACAATGCACAAAAGTAAAGGACAGTAAAATTGGCGGACTAGAAGTGAAAGCAAAAGGCAGACGCTTGTAGCAACGTCAACGATGTTAACTGCAATGGGACATATCGTAAAATTGCTCACGGCCACAATACAATTGGGATATTCAATACCAATACAAATATAAATACAAATAAACGCATCCATGTAAGTGCAACGACACACATGCCCTTAAGTGCATGTGTGTGAAAGATGTGTATCAACGCCATGCCATGTTGATACAAATATTTTCCAAATATCATTATTAGTATGTAAGAAGACAGAAAACAAATAAGCTGTTATCTAATATATATTATAAATGGGAAAGTTTGGATGTTAAGATGTTTGGATGTTTGGATGTTTAGATGTTTGGATGTTTGGATGTTTGGATGTTTGGATGTTTGGATGTTTGGATGTTTGGATGTTTGGATGTTTGTCCAGACGTTTGTCTTTGTGACTCAATAACGCAAGAACGGCTGGACCGATTTGGATGAAATTTTGCACACATATAGCCAATAGTCTAGAAGGATCTACTAGCTATATATTTTTCAAAAGGGGCGTGGTCCCCGCCCCCTAGGAACAGTTATAATTTAATTATTATATTTTTTCGTCTTTGTGTCTGAATCACGCCAGAATGGCTACACGGATTTTGATGAAATTTGGGATACAGACAGTAGTCTACTAGCGAAATTTTTTTCGAACATGGAAAGAGGGGTGGGGGTCCCACGACCCTTCGAGAAATTATTTTTCATAATTTTTACACATTATAACTTTACATATACTGGCCTTCACCAATATCACAGACTCAAGGGGTCAAATAAGTCGAGGGCTTACAAAGTAAGCAGTGACACCCTCCGCCCGCCCCCCTTTATCTCCCCCTCTGGTGTAAACTCCATAAATTGTTATAACTCAATCTAAATTTTCTCCTAAATCAATAGTTTTTGGTATCTGGTACATACAGAACGAGATCTAGACAATTTTGGAGGAACGATCAGTGGTCCTCTCCTCTACTCCCGCCATCCGCCCTCCATCAATTGTTTTTATTAGCACGCTGTTATTAGCTTTACCTGTATGTTTCTATCTAACTTTTTATTCGCTCCAATGCGCCTGCTGCCTTATTAACATGGTTTTATAATTAGCTTCACCTTATTTGTAATCCCGTAAGGGTCATATCGAGACCCTTCCGGGATCATTTCTGGATGGTTTTCGGGATCGGTCCGGGATTACGCCGGGGTAATTTCGGGACTTTTTCCGGACTATTTCGGGATCATTTTGGGACCCTTCCGGGATCATTTCTGTATAGTTTACGGGATCCGTCCGGGATCCCATCGGGGTTATTTTGGAACATTTTCGGGACTATTCCGGAATCATTTCGGGACTATTTCGCGATCATTTGGGGACCCTTCCGGCATCATTTCTGGATGGTTTTCGGGATCCGTGCGGGATCTCGTCGGGGTCATATGGGGACTTTTTCGGGATCATTTGAGGGCTCTTCCGGCATCATTTCTGGATGGTTTTCGGGATCCGTCCGGGATATCGTCGGGGTCATTTGGGGACTTTTTCGGGATCATTTGGGGGCTCTTCCGACATCATTTCTGGATGGTTTTCGGGATCCGTCCGGGATCTCGTCGAGGTCATTTGGGGACTTTTTCGGGATCATTTTGGGGCTCGTCCGGCATCATTTCTGGATGGTTTTTGGGATCCGTCCGGGATCCCGTCGGGGTCATTTCGGGACTTTTTCGCGACTAATACGGGATCATTTGGGAACCCTTTCGGCATCATTTCTGGATGGTTTTCGGGATCCGTCCGGGATCCCGTCGGGGTCATTTCGGGACTTTTTCTCGACTAATACGGGATCATTTGGGAACCCTTTCGGCATCATTTCTGGATGGTTTTCGGGATCCGTCCGGGATCCCATTAGGGTAATTTCGGGACTATTAGGGGATCATTTGGGAACCTTTCCGGCATCATTTCTGGATAATTTTCGGGATCCGTCCGGGATGCCGACGAGGTCATTTCGGGACTATTTCGGGATCATTTGGGATACCTACCGGCATCATTTCTGGATGGTTTTTGGGATCCGTCCGGGATCCCGTCGTGGTCCTTTCGGGACTTTTTTTCGAGTAATACGGGATCATTTGCGGACCCTTTCGGCATCATTTCTGAATAGTTGTCGGGATCCCGTCACGGTCATTTCGGGACTATTAGGGGATCATTTGAGGAACTTTCCGGCATCATTTCTGTATTGTTTTCGGAATCCTTTCGGGATCCCGTCAGGGTCATTTTGGGACTTTTTTGGGGCTAATACGGGATCATTTGGGGATCCTCTAGGGGTCGTTTCCTGACTTTTTCTGTTTTATTTCGGGATCATTTGGGGACCCTTCCGGCATAATTTCTTGATGGTTTGCCGGATCCATCAGGGTCATTTCGGGACCATTTTGGGATCATTTGGGGACCCTTCCGAGATCATTTCTGGATCCGTCCGGGATGCCGTAGGAGCCATTTCTGGATTTTTTGTTACTTTTCCGGGATAGTTTTTGGACCCTTCCGGGATCATTTCTGGATCTGTGCGGGATCCCATCTGGGTCATTTCCGGACTATTTCGGGATCATTTTGGGATCCTTCCGGAATCATTTCTGTATGGTTTTCGCGATCCGTCGTTGATTCCCTCAGAGCCATTTCGGAACCTTTTCTGGAGTATGTCGGGGTCATTTGGGGACTTTTTCGGGATCATTTGGGGCTCTTCCGGCATCATTTCTGGATGGTTTTCGGGATCCGTGCGGGATCTCGTCGGGGTCATTTGGGGACTTTTTCGGGATCATTTGGGGGCTCTTCCGGCATCATTTCTGGATGGTTTTCGGGATCCGTCCGGGATATCGTCGGGGTCATTTGGGGACTTTTTCGGGATCATTTGGGGGCGCTTCCGGCATCATTTCTGGATGGTTTTCGGGATCCGTGCGGGATCTCGTCGGGGTCATTTGGGGACTTTTTCGGGATCATTTGGGGGCTCTTCCGGCATCATTTCTGGATGGTTTTCGGGATCCGTCCGGGATATCGTCGGGGTCATTTGGGGACTTTTTCGGGATCATTTGGGAGCGCTTCCGGCATCATTTCTGGATGGTTTTCGGGATCCGTCCGGGATCCCATCAGGGTAATTTCGGGACTATTAGGGGATCATTTGTGGACCTTTCCGGCATCATTTCTGGATAATTTTCGGTATCCGTCCGGGATGCCGACGAGGTCATTTCGGGATTATTTCGGGATCATTTGGGATACCTACCGGCATCATTTCTGGATGGTTTTTGGGATTCGTCCGGGATCCCGTCGGGGTCATTTCGGGACTTTTTCTCGACTAATACGGGATCATTTGCGGATCCTTTCGGCATAATTTCTGGATAGTTGTCGGGATCCGTTCGGGATCCCGTCACGGTCATTTCGGAACTATTAGGGGATCATTTGAGGACCTTTCCGGCATCATTTCTGGATAGTTTTTGGAATCCTTTCGGGATCCCGTCAGGGTCATTTCGGGGCTTTTTCGGAATCATTTCAGGAATCGCCCGGGAACCCGTCAGGGTAATTTCTGGACTTTTCCGAGACTATTTCGGGATCATTTTGGGACCTTCCCAAGATCATTTCTGGATGGATTTCGGGATTTGTCCGGGATGCCCTCAGGGTCATTTTGGGACTATTAGGTGAGCATTTGAGGACCGTTCCGGCATCACTTCTGGATGGTTTTCGGTATCCGTTCAGATTCCCGTCGGAATAATTGCGGGACTTTTTCGGGATCATTGGGGTCCCTTCCAAAATCATTTCTGGATGGTTTTTGGGATTCGTCCGACATCCCGTCGGGGTCATTTCGGGACTTTTTCTCGACTAATACGGGATCATTTGCGGGCCCTTTTGGTATCATTTCTGGATAGTTGTCGGGATCCGTTCGGGATCCCGTCAGGGTCTTTTCGGAACTATTGGGAGATCATTTGAGGACCTTTCCGGCATCATTTCTGGTTAGTTTTCGGGATCCTTTCCGGGTCCCATCAGGATCATTTCAGGACTTTTTCGGCATCATTTAAGATTGGTTTTCAGGATTCGTTCGGTATCCGTCAGGGTAATTTCTGGACTTTTCCCAGACTATTTCGGGATAATTTTGGGACCCTCCCAAGATCATTTCTTGATGGATTTCGGGATCTGTCCGGGATGCCGTCAGGGTCATTTTGGGACTATTAGGTGATCATTTGAGGACCTTTTCGGCATCACTTCTGAATGGTTTTCGGTATCCGCTCAGGATCCCGTCGGAATTATTGCGGGACTTTTTCGGGATCATTTGGTGTCCCTTCCGGCATCATTTCTGGCTGGATTTTGGGATTCGTCCGGCATCCCGTCGGGTTCATTTCGGGACTTTTTCTCGACTAATACGGGATCATTTGCGGGCCCTTTCGGCATCATTTCTAGATAGTTGTCGGGATCCGTTCGGGATCCCGTCAAGGTCTTTTCGGAACTATTAGGTGATCATTTGAGGACATTTCCGGCATCATTTCTGGATAGTTTTCGGGATCCTTTCGGGGTCCAGTCAGGGTCATTTCGGGACTTTTTCGGGATCATTTAGAGATGGCTTTCAGGATTCGTCCGGGAACCCGTCAGGGTAAATTCTGAACTTTTCCGAGACTATTTCGGGATAATTTTGGGACCTTCCCAAGATCATTTCTGGATGGATTTTGGGATCAGTCCGGGATGCCGTCAGGGTCATTTTGGTATTAGGTGATCATTTGAGGACCTTTCCGGCATCACTTCTGGATGGTTATCGGTATCCGATCAGGATCCCCTCGGAAACATTGCTGGACTTTTTCGGGATCACTTGGGGTCCCTCCCAAGATCATTTCTGGATGGATTTCGGGATCTGTCCGGGATCCTGTCAGGGTCATTTAGGGGTGCGTTCGAGATCCCGTCAGGGTCATTTCGGGACTTCTTCGGGAATATATCGGGATCATTTCTGGATGGTTTATGGGATCCGTCCATGACCCCTTAAGGGTCATTTCGGGACTATTAGGTGATCATTTGAGGACTTTTCACTTCTGGATGATTTTCGGTATCCGTTCGGGATCCCGTCGGAATCAATGCGGGACTTTTACGGAATCATTTGGGATTCCTTCCGGCATCATTTCTGGATGGTTTTCGGGATTTGTCCGGGATCCCGTCGGGGTTATTTCGGGACCTTTTCGGGGCTAATACGGGATCATTTGGGGATCCTCTAGGGGTCGTTTCGTGACTTTTTCTGTATTATTTCGGGATCATTTTGGGACCCTTTCGGCATAATTTCTTGATGGTTTGCCGGATCCATCAGGGTCATTTCGGGACCATTTTGGGATCATTTGGGGACCCTTCCGAGATCATTTCTGGATCCGTCCGGGATGCCGTAGGAGCCATTTCGGGATTTTTTGTTACTTTTCCGGGATAGTTTTTGCACCCTTCCGGGATCATTTCTGGATCTGTGCGGGATCCCATCTGGGTCAATTCCGGACTATTTCGGGATCATTTTGGAATCCTTCCGGAATAATTTCTGTATGGTTTTCGCGATCCATCGTGGATCCCCTCGGAGCCATTTCGGAACTTTTTCTGGAGTTAGTCGGGATAATTTAGGGACCCTTCCTGGATATTTTCTGGATGGTTTCTGAGATCCGTCCGGGAGCCCGTCAGGGTAATTTCGGAACTTTTTCGGGACTATTTCGGGATCAATTTGGTACCCTTCAGGCATCATTTCTGTGTGGTTATCTGGATAAGTCTAGAATCGTGTCGTTGTCATTTCGGGTTTTTTTGGGACTACTTCGGGAACTTTTGGAAACACTTCCGGGGCGTTTCTGGATGGTTTTCGGGATCCGTCCGCGATAGCGTCGGGGTCATTTCGTGGCTTTTTCTAGATAATTTCGTTATCATTTTGGGATCCTATCAGGTTATCAGCTCATAAAGTTCTTTTTTTTACTCAATTACAAAAATAAAATGCATTAGACAGAAAAAAAATTTTAAACAGATAACTTTATAAGCAGGCTAACGTGAATAGCCCACATATTTCATTTTCTCCTTGCGGACGGGGCCGCGGGTAAAGGCTAGTTTATACATATGTACACATGCTCAATGTGTGAGGTTTATATATACGTTTGAGGATATGCCTTAGGGCGGGTCGATTTAAAAATCGCTCATTGCTCTGTTAAAGTCGTATTCTAGGGATCAAAATAAGAAACTTTGCCGAAGGAACCATACCTCTAAAACGAATTCTGATGTCCCCCCCTTTGGGTCGAACTTTTGGGTAGGGGCAATTTCAATTCTACCTGCTGTGTCTTGTGGTGGCTTAAAAAAAACAACACAAGCAATTTTACGATCTGCAATTGTGTCACAGTGATACCTTCATTTTTTAAAACGGTTGAATAAAAAACCCACACAACTATGTTTACGACATGCAAATGCATCACAGTGATGCCTTGGTTTTAAAAGGGGTTTGTAAAAACGCTAATTTCTAATAATTTTTTTAAATTTATTTTCTATTACTAAGTTAAATTCATTTCTTCATTTACATATGTTCTGACTAAATAAATTTCTAAAGAGAAAAATAAACTCCAAAAAGAAAAAACATAAGCATTTCAAAGTGGGATTTTTCAAAATTTGCCCCTACGACCCAAAGGGGGGACATCAGAATTCGTTTTAGAGGTATGGTTTCTTCGGCAAAGTTTCTTATTTTGATCCCTAGAATACGATTTTCATAGAGCAATGGGCGATTTTTTTTGCCTCCCCACAAATCGACCCGGCCTAATACGCATATATACTTACTTTGATATACGATTTGATGTCTTACGTCACTCTAGGGAAAATGACAAAAGGTTATATTGCGAATTTTTCCACTTACAATGCTACTTTGAAGTATATTTCTTTTCTACGTAATCAGCGACATACAAAAACAAAAAAAAAAAAAATACAGAGTGGGAGTTTATGACGTATGAAATTCGAATATAAAGATGAAGATAAGCGAGCGGAAATGAAGAAATATGTGTTTTTGACAAAAAATCATTAGACTACGGAAACAGCCTACAGCATAAAGGTAAAAAGCACTAACTAACTAAATAAGTAACAAAAAGGAAAATGTATAAAAATGCCTGTCATATACAACCAAAATTTTCGTAGAAAAGAGAGGTAAATCAACAAAAGATCATACTTAAATAAATTTTAAGCAAATAAGCAGGATTTTCAGTAGTTAAGGCAACATTTGCTTGTTTGTTTCCATATAAATTGACCAAAGATAATATATAATGGCATTTGTGTCTAATAAAGTACGATAACGGTTTTTTGTTGTCTTTGGTGATAATAATCGTCGATTATTGGGAATTACATCTTAATCTATAAGGTCTGACACGCGCACTAAATTTGATTGAAAGGGAAAACGAAGAAAAAATGTGCACAAATAGTTTGAGTGAAGATGAAAGTGAAAGTCACACTTCAATGCTCTTAAGACAGAAATGGCCAATTTTTATAACTTAAACAAATCAAGTTGAGATGCTGGTTTAACGCGTGTGCCAACTATAGCGGAAATTGCGTAGTTTCAAGCACGAAAAATTGAATGAATGTGTACAGCGGAAAAAAATGAAGCGGGTACCAGTTACTTTTTCGGAATCAGATACATTTTTGACCGGATGCTTTTTAAGAACCAGGTACTTTTTAAGAACCGGACACTATTTTGGAACCGGATACTTTATCGGAAACGGGTATTTTTTAAAACCGAGGTATTTCTTTGAAACGGGTACTTTTGGTAACAGGGTACTTCTTTAGAACAGGTTCTTTTTAATAACCGGATAATTCTTTGAAACGGCTTCTTGTTAAGAACCCGTAGTCTTTTAGAAACTGATATTTTTCCAGCACCGGATATTTTTTGAGCTGTTTAGTGTAAGAGCTAGGTATTTTTCTAGAACAGGGTACCTTTTTTAAACTGGTTACTTTTGTTGAACCGGCAAGTTTTTTGAACTGGGCACTGTTTAATAACAGGGAACTTTTTTGAACCGGGTACTATTTCATAGCCTGGTACTTTTTTGAACCGGGTACTATTTAAACCAAGCTCTTGGTTGAACTTTGAAGTTTTTTATGAACAGAGTACATTTTTAAGCTGAATACCTTTAAAGAGCCGGGTTCTTTTTCAGTACCAGGTATTTTTGCGGAGCCAGATATTTATAAATAATCGAGTAATTTTGTGAGCCGGGTAATTCTTTGATCTTGAGATTTTTTAAGAACTGAGTACTTTTTCAACTGGATACCTTCCAATGACCGGGTCCTTTCTCTGAACCGCGTACTTTTTCGATCAGGTACTGAAAGTCTTACCTTGCCACTCGTGATTGGAAGGCCCTCAGGGCAGAGTTGCACACAGATCCACGCCGACGAGATCTGATTACTACATTTAAAGTAGAGTCTTATGGTGACAGCAACATAGTCCAACCAGGACCATGGATAGACCATGTAATGCGAATGAAAGATGATGCTCCGGCTAAGAAAGTATTTTTAACGGAATCCGCCTATGGAAGTGGAGGAAGAGGGCGCCCTTCACTCCGCTGTAAGGAACAGGAAAACGATTTAATTTCCCTTAGTGTGTGGCCAATTGGTGTCAGTTAGCAGAGCGAAGAAGTGACTGGCGCGCCTTGTTGGACGGTCATAACTGTTTAAACGGTTAAGTGTCAATTAAGTTAGTAAGTAAGCACCCATTTTTTGATTAATTAATTATTAATGCAATATTTGTAGAGGAAGTAATTTTATGATAAGAACTCTTTTTTTTGTAAAAATTAGCGAATGCGGATGGAAATCACGGCTACTTTTATACCCACTTTTCCGTCTGTAATTCCGTCAATAAGTTATTCCGATAGCTTCAACAAAAATTGAGATATATTACTAAATTCAGTACACGGGTTTATTTAAGCTCAAAATAAAAACTTTTAACCATTACAAAGTGGCACGTCGAGGATATCATGGGCCTGAACATCCGCGCCCTTAATTCTGCTTACTCCAAACTGGAAAACGAAGCGGAAAGGATGGATATGATAGAGAATTTGGAGAAAACGATGTACCTGCTGTCATTGAGCAAAGAGTCAGCCCACTTGCGCCTTGGCAACTACGCCCCAGTTGTAGTCATAATTTCGAAATGGCAAAACCCTTCGTTCATTTTGGTACCAGGATTAACACAAACGACAACAACACCTCTGAAATCCAGCGAAAAATCATCCTTGCCAAAAAATGCTAATTTGGACTAAGTTGACAATTGAAAAGTAAAGTCCTCTTCCAGTAAACGAAAATTATGCTCTACCAGCCACGTATCATACACGTCCTGCTATATGGTCCAGAAGCATGGATCATGACAACATCAGATGAAGCGGCAAGTACCGAAGAAGGTTTAATGATGTGATTTGCGAGCCTTACGCATACATCCAGCAAATTAAACGCAACAGACCACTCAGCTGGAAGGACCAGATGGAAAACAATTTAAATTCTCTTGGTGCGCCTGTGGGACGGTCATAATCGTTTAAATATTTAAATTAACTAATTAAATAAATAAGTAATTTATGCACGTAACTGCTTTGCCATTACAGATATTTTAGTACAACGTACGAAAAATTAAAAAAAAAAAAAAAATTGTAAATTGTCCTGGCAAGGCCATTTTAGTTCAGCTCTTCACAAAATTTTGATACCAAAGTCGAACCAAAAGCGCCCAATTTTAACGACGTTTTGGATTCTTTCTGTGACAGTAAATGTTGTATATTTAGCTTCTTACGCAAGACAATGTTTGTGTGTGTATATTTGAGATTTCATATCATTAATGCGCGTGACGTTTCTCTTAAAATTTAGCCGCAAGCGCAACATCAATTTTAGCGCTTAAAAGATGTCTCGTTTATCCTTTGCATTTTGAAAATAAGTTGACTAATACAGAAAATAATAATTCAATATTAAAAGTTATGCAACTTTATTACTTCCTTCCTTCCTTTCTTCCCTTCAAGCATATTATAAAATTGTTTCCTCTGCAATCTTATTCATGAGCATGTTTTGCCTTTTCTTATTGCCAACTTTGCACCCTTTTCTTTGAACTTAATTACATTTGCATGCATATATTTAAAGGGCATGTTGTTTGTGTGTACTTTCCCACGTTCCATAAACGTTAAAAAACAGATTGCAGAAACAATATAAACCAAGCAGTAAAATGAAACTGTTCCATGTATTTGAGAAATCTAGTTTATAGTGGAGTACAACTACTATCCTTCGAACACACGCCGGCGGCTCTACGTGAGAGAACATAAATCTAGCGGAAGATTTTCACATGAATACTCTAAAGGCTATTAACTCAATGCCGATGCTACAAACCGATGGCTATGAGGGATTCAGTTACCTGGCGCTTGCCTTCAATTTGTCTCTGTAAAATTTTTTGTGATTCTTAAAAAATGGAAAACGGCTGATACCGCTGCCAAAGCCTGGGAAAACACCTAATCAAGGAAACTCTTCATCATTATATTCATCATTAATTAGCGCTTAACCGGCTACTTCGCGATAAATGACGCCAATTGAGAGCACCAAGGGAAGTCAAGTCTTCATCCACGCTTCCAAACTGCGGTCTTTACTGAAACACTTTATTAGCCGAACCGTCTTCATTAATTCGCATAACATGGCCTAACCAACGAAGTATTTGGATTTCTATTCACTGCACTGTCGTCATACATGCGTAAAACTAATTCAGCTCATCATACTACTTCCGTTGATACTCGCCATCGGTATCACGTACAGGACCATAATTCTTTTGCACTATGAGATTCATTTAGTCCGATATCTCTCCTGTCGCCAGTAGTCAAGACTCCTGAAGCCATTTCATAGCAAATCTGCGTCTTGCCAACCACAAGCCTTTTGAAAATTACACTGGCACCGTCACCGCGCTAAATACCAAATAAATTGCAGATTGCTCCAAGAAACCCACCATACAACAGTACTCGTAGCATTCAACTTGTCAAAAGCTTTCGATACAATGCAATATTGTGACGAGTCCACCTTTCCGCATAGCCTCAAAAGCTGGAACTAAAATTATTTGAGTGAATAGCAGGCATCGGCTCGGATTAGGAACGAAACATTTAAAAGAAGAAGAATTAAGAAAGAGGTACCTCGGGGGGATATCTGTTTTACTTTTTCATCTCGAAGCTGCCTTAACCAAGAGAAGGCGCTGAACTTTTTGCCTACGGCGATAACTGCGGCATAAAGGCCATTAATTTCAGTCATCATATAGATGAGCTGTAACTTAAAGTAAGCAGCTATTTCCCTGTTTTTCTAGTTTTTTCGCGCAACTTGGCTCTATAACCGACTAATTCTTCGGCGACCTTTGTTACAATGTGGACAAAGTAAATGCTGATACCATTGTATTTCCACGTCAAAAGCAATAAGCTACCGACTGTCCAGCACGCAGAAATACTGAATGTATCTAAAGTTTAGAGCCGTCACAAAATACTCAAGTTCATTGCTGTTAGTTAGAGCAGAGACAAAGAAAGAATTCAGTAGTTTGAACACTTATGTAGCGATTGGGCAGCCTCTTGTGTGTGTCTCTGATATAACCGTGAATTAAGGCAAACAAGGCAGGCCTTTCAATCATCTACACAATGAGGTGTATAAAGTCCGTATAAGTGAGAAAAATGAAGAGCTGAGTTAATAGTTTCTTTTACGTTAAAACAAACTTAGACTGCCTGACAGAGAACCGACTGATTAGGCCTCGCCCCATAAACACCTAGGAAAACATCCCCACAAGCACTACGAGGAGATACTGCATTCAAGAATTCAGTAGTTTGTACCGGATGGCTATAAAAAGACGCCCGCCTCAACCGCAAAGAATCTGCAAAATCGTATGCCGATAAACGCACATCTTATACACAAAACTGGCAGTAGACGAAAGCAGAATTCCCAAGGAGACGTACGTCGCTTTCCAAAAACCTCCATCTGGATGCTGTAATAAGTCTCTTACGTTTAATAATCCAGAATCAACTCCGACATACTCAATATTTATCCTACATGTAGTGTGCCCCACATGATACTATCTCTCTTTTCAGTTGCAGTGAAGGATCAATGCTTTTAGCATACAAGCCCCTTTTATTTCACTCTATTAAAACTGTAAGCTTCTATGGACTTCCGTTAGAGCACAACGATGACAAATTGTCAGCGACTTTATCTATTAGATGGGCGAAGCACTGCTACAAGGAGACGAAAAAGGGAACTTCTAATGTAGATATGATATTGGTGGGGTAACATAAGGTCAAGGGCCAAGAGATCTATTGACGTTACGACAACTTCAAATGGTCATAAGATTAATTGGTCTTATGACCACTTCACAAGGAGTTGACCTTATGATCATTTTGGAAAAGCGGGATGGTTAATTAGTATTGTTGACATTGCAAGCATTTTAAATTTTACATTGTGACCATTTCATACGGTGGTAAGTCCAATTGACTTTGTGGCCATTTGAAAAGGATCATAAGGTCAATTGACGTTATGTCCGTTGAACTAATGTCACCCTTCCTATGGTTTTTCCCTCTACTGTGGGTTATTCTTATAAAGACAAACATTTTTTACCGCGTTGGTGTTGACGTGTTAAATCGTACAATATAAGCAATAAGTCACACCGACAATTTTAAATTCCGATCGCGGTTGCAACCGATTTGATTCTATGCAGAAAAAATCTAGTGCAATAACTACAAAAAAAAAACATGTTCTAACAATAATTTGGCTGCATGGAAATGCTGTTGTTGGCATCTTCATTGATGAAGAGTCTGCCGTCTGCTGATTGTGACAAACAGTTTCCTTTAGTAGTAGAGAGAAAGAAAATTGCAAAAAGGAATACAAGAACAACAAAAAGGTGGGTGCGGGAGGAGTAAGGGAACACAAATGCGTCTACATATCCACACTTCCATGAATATATACACAAACTTGCATATGTAGTCGCATATTGTATTTACACATATACATATATATATATGTACTTGTATTTGTCTTTTAAAATATTACATGCGCCGACATAAAGCGAAAAATAAGAAACTAAAAGCAGCGTTGACAGAATGAGTGCGTGGCGCTACTTGTGGCATAAAATTATTATGGTGATGTGGTGACTAAAGCAGCTGAGAAACTTGCTCTGGCGTAAATGTAAGAGGCGCATTGCACTTGTGAAAATCGAAAATTTAAAATGCAACCAAAAGCGTATATAATAATAGCAACAATGTACCAAGTTTTATGTTTAGCTAAAGAAGCAAAAGTGTGTTTTTTTGGTAAACTCACATTAAACCGGATTAAAAGTACTAGAATTCGCATTACACCAGAGGCCTGTATTACATGGTACAATTGTGCCCTCATTGCGTATGCGAAAAGTCAACCACTTAAGCTTTTTGCAGACCCATGCGTTACACTTTTTAAAATGAATCCATTTGCAAGGATTGAAAGGCGGAATGTCTTTTTAGAAGCGCTTCTAGGACGTCTTATCTCTCATTTTGTTTATTTACTTTGACCAGGAGATCACTACACTTATCCCATTCTAGACTCATTTATTGTGAAATTTTGTTAAATTCCTTCGTACGCCAAGAAGTTTCAGAGTCTTAAAGCCCTTAAATTGAAGTTAAAACAAGTAAAGAAGGTTAAGTTCGGGTGTAACCGAACATTACATACTCAGTTGAGAGCTATGGTGACAACATAAGGGAAAATAATCATGTAGGAAAATGAACCGAGGGAAACCCGGGAATGTGTTTGTATGACATGTCTATCAAATGAAAGGCACTAAAGAGTATTTTATGAGGGAGTGGGCCATAGTTCTATAGGTGGACGCCATTTAGGGATATCGCCATAAAGGTCGATCAAGGTTGACTCTAGAATTTGTTTGCACGATATGAGTATCAAAAGAAAGGTGTTAATGAGTATATTAAAAGGGATTAATCCTTAGTTCCATAGGTGGACGCCCTTTCGAGATATCACCATAAAGGTGGACCAGGGGTGACCCTAGAATTTGTTTGTACAATATGGGTATCAAAAGAAAGGTGTTAATGAGTATTTTAAAGAAGTGATCCTTAGTTCCATAGGTGGACGCCGTTTCGAGATATCGCCATAAAGGTGGACCAGGGGTGACCTTAGAATTTGTTTGTACGATATGGGTATCAAATGAAAGGTATTAATGAGTATTTTTATAAGGGAGTGGGTCTTCGTTCTATAGGTGGTCGCTTTTTCGAGATATCGCCATAAAGGTGGACCAGGGGTGACTCTAGAATGTGTTTGTACGATATTGGTATGAAATTCAAGGTATTAATGGGAGTTTTAAAAGGGAGTGGTGGTAGTTGTATAGGTGGTCGCCTTTTCCAGATATCGACCAAAATGTGGACCAGGCTGACCCAGAAGACCATTTGTTGGATACCGCTAATTTATTTATATATGTAATACCTGCCAAAATTTCAAGGGTTTTTTATTTCGCACTGCAGAACTTTTTCTTCTACTTAATATGGTAGGGGTCACAACCATTTTACAAAGTTTTTTCTAAAGTTATATTTTGCGTCAATAAACCAATCCAATTACCATGTTTCATCTCTTTTTTCATATTTGGTACAGAATTATGGCATTTTTTTCATTTTTCGTAATTTTCGATATCGAAAAAGTGTGCGTTGTCATATTCGGATTTCGTTCATTTTTTATACCAAGATAAAGTGAGTTCAGATAAGTACGTGAACTAAGTTCAGTAAAGATATGTCGATTTTTGCTCAAGTTATCGTGTTAAGGGCCATGCGGAAGGACAGACGGACGACTGTGTATAAAAACTGGGCGTGGTTTTAACCGATTTCGCCCATTTTCACAGAAAACAGTTAATGTCATAAAATCTATGCCACTACCAAATTTCAAAAGGATTGGTACATTTTTGTTCGACTTATGGAATTAAAAGTATCCTAGACAAATTAAATGAAAAAGGGCGGAGCCACGCCCATTTTGAAATTTTCTTTTATTTTTGTATTTTGTTGCACCATATCATTACTGGAGTTGAATGTTGACATAATTTACTTATATACTGTAAAGATATAAAATTTTTGTTAAAATTTAACTTAAAAAAAAAATTTTTTTTTAAAGTGGGCGTGGTCCTTCTCCGATTTTGCTAATTTTTATTAAGCGTATATATAGTAATAGGAGTAACGTTCCTACCAAATTTCATCATGATATCTTCAACGACCAATTTACCAAATTACAGCTTGCAAAATTTTAAATTACCTTCTTTTAAAAGAGGGCGGTGCCACGCCCATTGTCCAAAATTTTACTAACTTTCTATTCTACGTCATAAGTTCAACCCACCTACCCAGTTTCATCACTTTATCTGTCTTTGGTAATGAATTATCGCACTTTTTCGGTTTTTCGAAATTTTCGATATCGAAAAAGTGGGCGTGGTTATAGTCCGATATCGTTCATTTTAAATAGCGATCTGAGATGAGTGCTCAGGAACCTACATACCAAATTTCATCAAGATACCTTAAAAGTTACTCAAGTTATCGTGTTAACGGACGGACGGATTTTCGATCCTGATGATTTTGATATATGGAAGTCTATATCTATCTCGATTCCTTTATACCTGTACAATCAACCGTTATCCAATCAAACTTAATATACTCTGTGAGCTCTGCTCAACTGAGTATAAAAAAAGTGCAGCAAAACCATTTAGTTCCGGAAAACAAAACAAACCAAAATGTTTGTTCTTCCTTAAACCGTTTGTGTCAACAACAGAAAATTTTATTTTTAGTTAATTGAATTTACATAAATTCTTAATTGTAAGTATCATCAATTAATGTAAAAAAGTTATCTGATATTTCGTAGTTTGTAGTTTTATTGTAAAAAGTCAGAGAAAAGAACGAAATTTTATTTTTTTCGATACCGTCTAGTGTTCATGCTAAGTTTAATCACTAATGTGCACATATTCAGGTATTTGAAAGACGATGCTGATTTGAGTCATTTATTTGAAAAGACTAGTTTATATATGCATGTGGGTATTAGACCGGATCGATGTTTATAAAGGCCTTTCACAAGACGTTGCCCAAAGTCTTATTTGCTTCACCTCTTTCTAGAGAAAATTTAAACTGAGTCCGTTGTTTCAGCGCGAATATAAAAAAGCTAAATCCAACATTTACTTTCTTACTTAAATGCCGCTTAACCTTTTTTATCGATTCTGGACGTCGAATAATCCGTCGTTTCTTCGTTGGATTAACTGACACCAATTCTCAGCAGCACACCGAGAAAAATAAATTGGTTAAATCTAAACATTTCTGTGGTTAATTTGCTATCCATGTAAATTGTTCTTGCAAAAATCCTTAGGTAACTGATAATCTTGGTTAAATTAAAATTTTTTTGTTTTATTTGGAGCTTTTCGGCCGGTTTATCTCAATAAAATCTACTTTTTTATTACAATCAACGCATTTCGACGCACATTCGCGTCTTCATCAGGATTCTGATTTATTTTTTGGAAAATACGAAAAACTAAGTTATTAAATACAGGCAAATTAATATATTACATATAAAACTGATTTTACATTTCACTAAACTTACATTATTGACAACATTAAATTCGTCTAGTTGTTGAACAAACATATTGTAATGATTTTACTGCAATTCCTCTTATCTGCAATATTCTGCTAACGTTCGAATCACTAAACTGTTGAATAAATAACTCCACGATTTAATTATGCAAAATGGCCTTTATTAAAGTACTTCACAGTAACATTTATACTTCGCAACTAATCGCTTGCTTAGGTCAGACTGACTTTCAAAATAACACTGCTATTGCTCGCCAGATAGCTTCTTAAATCAAACTAATTGATCTACTGTTGCTGCCTTTTACACTCCGTGATTTCTCGTTCGTATCTTCTAGGCGCTTCCATTTCCAGAATCTACTGTTTGACCATCGGCTATAAAATTACTACGTTTATAATTTCTCATACGTGCGTGTATGTGTGAACACAATTATAATTGCATACTTTTGGGAGCATCTCAAATAAGATACCTGCATGTGTTTGTGCGTCTCTTCTCCGCTGGGTGTACGTACATCTGTGTAGACATAATGATTGACTTATTGATGTGCATACAAGTCACTGCTTAGCATCGACTTAGAAATGATAGTTTCCCTTAGTGTTGGTAATATTCGTCACAATATATACATATAACATTAACAAACTGATACATTTTATAAAAAGGTCAAACCGCACAGCACGTCTTTATTCGCCAATCTTTTGGTCTTATATATGACTATCAATAGAAATTTTACGCGTCTAACGCTTTTATTTAATTGTCTGATCATTGCCCTAGATTGATGAGGGGTGTGATTACTAGTTCCTAGGACCTATCTTATTATTTTCTAGCTTTTAGTATCTATATATTAATATGCTAACAAAATTTCCATACAATCAATTGAAAGGCTGTTTCGCATACTTAGTATACGTAAGATCATATAAAAGTTATATGAATCGATTCCTATGGAACAGCCGCAGTGCATAGTCCTATTTTTGTTAACAGATATTACTCTATTTGTTTATAATTAATAGAAAAAGTTTTTTTGTAAATTCGAACAATTCCTACAAATATCGAAATTCGTTTTCGTGTACAAGCGCGCCATCTTTGGGAACAATTATCTAATTGTTCTAATGCGAATTCTAAAGACCTAAACCTTTATGTATCCCCGCTAAATTCGAAAGCACAAATGTTTCACATTATACAAATATGGTTTTCCATTGCTGCGAAATTTTTTTGAATTTGCAGATTTAATCCTCATTTTAGATAAAGTACGTCTTATACTGAACAAAAAAAAAAGTTACAAAAATATAAAATTAAATTTTTATACTCAGTTGAGCAGAGCTCACAGAGTATATTAACTTTGATTGGATAACGGTTGGTTGTACAGGTATAAAGGAATCGAGATAGATATAGACTTCCATATATCAAAATCATCAGGATCGAAAAAAAATTTGATTGAGCCATGTCCGCCCGTCCGTCCGTTAACACGATAACTTGAGCAAATTTTGAGGTATCTTGATGAAATTTGGTATGTAGGTTCCTGAGCACTCATATTAGATCGCTATTTAAAAAGAACAATATCGGACTATAACCACGCCCACTTTTTCGATATCGAAAATTTCGAAAAACCGAAAATGTGCGATAATTCATTACCAAAGACGGACAAAGCGATGAAACTTGGTAGGTGAGTTGAACTTATAACGCAGAATAGAAAATCAGTAAAATTTTGGCTAACGGGCGTGGCACCGCCCATTTTTAAAAGAAGGTAATTTAAAAGTTTTGCAAACTGTTATTTGGCAGTCGTTGAAGATATTATTATTTATTTATATCATCATTTGGCAGGAACGTTACTCCTATTACTATGTGTATGCTCAATAAAAATTATCCAAATCGGAGAACGACTACGCCCACTTTAAAAAAAATTTTTTTTTAAAGTCAAATTTTAACAAAAAATTTAATATCTTTACAGTATATAAGTAAATTATGTCAACATTCAACTCCAGTAATGATATGGTGCAACAAAATGAAAAAGTAAAAGAAAATTTCAAAATGGGCGTGGCTCCGCCTTTTTTCATTTAATATGTTTAGGATACTTTTAATGACATAAGCCGAACAAAAATTTACCAATCCTTGTGAAATTTGGTAGGGGCTTAGCTTCTGGGACGATAATTTATTCCTGTGAAAAAGGGCGAAATCGGTTGAAGCCACGCCCAGTTTTTATACACAGTCGACCGTCTGTCCTTCCGCTCGGGCGTTAACACGATAACTTGAGCAAACATCGATCTATATTTACTAAACTCAGTTCACGTACTTATCTGAACTCACTTTGTATTGGTGTAAAAAATGGCCGAAATCCGACTATGACCACGCGCACTTTTTCGATATCGAAAATTACCAAAAACGAAAAAAATGCCATAATTCTATACCAAATACGAAAAAGGGATGAAAAATGGTATTTGGATTGGCTTATTGACGCAAAATATAACTTTAGAAACAAACTTTGTAAAATGGGTGTGACACCATATTAAGTAGAATGAAATGAAAAAGTTCTGCAGGGCGAAATAAAAAACCCTTGAAATCTTGGCAGGAATACTGTTCGTGGTATTATATATATAAATAAATTAGCGGTATCCAACAGATGATGCTCTGGGTCACCCTGGTCCACAGTTTGGTCAATATCTGGAAAACGCCTTCACATATACAACTACCACCACTCCCTTTTAAAAGCCTTTATTTAATTTGATACTCATATCGTACCAACATATTCTAGAGTCACCCCTGGTCCACCTTTGTGGCGATATCTCGAAAACGCGACCACCTATACAACTACCACCACTCCCTTTTAAAACCCTCATTAATACCTTTAATTTGATACCCATATCGTACAAACACATTCTAGAGTCACCCATGGTCCACTTTTATGACGATATCTCGAAAAGGCGTCCACCTATAGAACTAAGGCTCACTCCCTTGTAAAATACTCATTAACACCTTTCGTTTGATACCCATACTGTACAAACGCATTCAAGAGTCACCCCTGGTCCACCTTTGTGCAGATATCTCGAAAAGGCGACCACCTATACAACTACCACCACTCCCTTTTAAAACCCTCATTAATACCTTTAATTTGATACCCATATCGTACAAACACATTCTAGAGTCACCCCTGGTCCACCTTTATGGCGATATCTCTAAAAGGCGTCCACCTATAGAACTAAGGCCCACCCCCTTTTAAAATACTACCTAACACCTTTCGTTTGATACCCATACTGTACAAACGCATTCTAGAGTCACCCCTGGTCCACCTTTATGCCGATATCTCGAAAAGGCGACCACCTATACAACTACCACCACTCCCTTTTAAAACCCTCATTAATACCTTTAATTTGATACCCATATCGTACAAACACATTCTAGAGTAACCCCTGGTCCACCTTTATGGCGATATATTGAAAAGGCGTCCAGCTATAAAACTAAGCCCCACGCCCTTTTAAAATACTCATTAACACCTTTCGTTTGATACCCATACTGTATAAACGCATTCTAGAGTCACCCCTGGTCCACCTTTATGCAGATATCTCGAAAAGGCGACCACCTATACAACTACCACCACTCCCTTTTAAAACCCTCATTAATACCTTTAATTTGATACCCATATCGTACAAACACATTCTAGAGTCACCCATGGTCCACCTTTATGGCGATATCTCGAAAAGGCGTCCACCTATAGAACTAAGGCCCACCCCCTTTTAAAATACTCATTAGCACCTTTCGTTTGATACCCATACTGTACAAACGCATTCTAGAGTCACCCCTAGTCCACCTTTATGCCGATATCTCGAAAAGGCGACCACCTATACAACTACCACCACTCCCTTTTAAAACGCTCATTAATACCTTTAATTTGATACCCATATCGTACAAACACATTCTAGAGTAACCCCTGGTCCACCCTTATGGCGATATATTGAAAAGGCGTCCACCTATAGAACTAAGCCCCACGCCCTTTTAAAATACTCATTAACACCTTTCGTTTGATACCCATACTGTACGAACGCATTCTAGAGTCACCCCTAGTCCAGCTTTATGCAGATATCTCGAAAAGGCGACCACCTATACAACTACCACCACTCCCTTTTAAAACCCTCATTAATACCTTTAATTTGATACCCATATCGTACAAACACATTCTAGAGTAACCCCTGGTCCACCTTTATGGCGATATCTCGAAAAGGCGTCCACCTATAGAACTAAGCCCCACGCCCTTTTAAAATACTCATTAACACCTTTCGTTTGATACCCATACTGTACAAACGCATTCTAGAGTCACCCCTAGTCCACCTTTATGCCGATATCTCGAAAAGGCGACCACCTATACAACTACCACCACTCCCTTTTAAAACGCTCATTAATACCTTTAATTTGATACCCATATCGTACAAACACATTCTAGAGTAACCCCTGGTCCACCCTTATGGCGATATATTGAAAAGGCGTCCACCTATAGAACTAAGCCCCACGCCCTTTTAAAATACTCATTAACACCTTTCGTTTGATACCCATACTGTACGAACGCATTCTAGAGTCACCCCTAGTCCAGCTTTATGCAGATATCTCGAAAAGGCGACCACCTATACAACTACCACCACTCCCTTTTAAAACCCTCATTAATACCTTTAATTTGATACCCATATCGTACAAACACATTCTAGAGTAACCCCTGGTCCACCTTTATGGCGATATATTGAAAAGGCGTCCACATATAGAACTAAGCCCCACGCCCTTTTAAAATACTCATTAACACCTTTCGTTTGATACCCATACTGTACAAACGCATTCTAGAGTCACCCCTGGTCCACCTTTATGCAGATATCTCGAAAAGGCGACCACCTATACAACTACCACCACTCCCTTTTAAAACCCTCATTAATACCTTTAATTTGATACCCATATCGTACAAACAAAGTCTAGAGCCACTTCTGGTCCACCTTTATGGCGATATCACGAAACGGCGTCCACCTATAGAACTAAGGCCCACTCCTTTTTAAAATGCTCGTTGCCCCTTTCATTTGATACCCATATCGTACAAACAAATTCTAGAGTCACCCCTGGTCCACCTTTATAGCGATATCTCGAAAAGGCGACCACCTACACAACTACCACCACTCCCTTTTAAAACCCTGATTAATACCTTTAATTTGATACCCATATCGTACAAACACATTCTAGAGTCACCCATGGTCCACCTTTATGGCGATATCTCGAAAAGGCGTCCACCTATGGAACTAAACCCCACGCCCTTTTAAAATACTCATTAACACCTTTCGTTTGATACCCATATCGTACAAACAAATTCTAGAGTCAACCCTGATCCACCTTTATGGCGATATCCCTAAATGGCGTCCACCTATAGAACTATGGCCCACTGCCTCATAAAATACTCTTTAATACCTTTCGTTTGATACACATGTCATACAAACACATTCCAGGGTTACCCTCGGTTCATTTTCCTACATGGTTATTTTCCCTTATGTTGTCACCATAGCTCTCAACTGAGTATGTAATGTTCGGTTACAACCGAACTTAGCCTTCCTTACTTGTTTATATTGCCTTTTATGCTAATTTATTTCATTTCTTATTTTATTTTATTATATATTCTCTTATTTCAAATTGGTTTATTATTATTTAAATGCAACTTGACTGAATCGGAAAGTTTCACGTTGTATATTAAACGAAACAAAAAAAAGGTCCCAAAAACGGTCAAAGCGGCAACCGGCATCATAGCGGCCGTATTACATAGGCAGTATATTACCCACTATATTTATTATTAGGCTAACTTTGTTGAATTATATATCCATTAATCGGATGCTCAGATCCCACAACCCTAATTTGTTTATGTCGCTTAAATTTATGAAATCAATTTTATTTTAGTAAATATGTTTGCGTGAATAATTTCAATGTTTTTGTTTGTTTTTCTTTTCTTTCTATTTATTCTGCTTTGTTATATCTTAGTATTATATTGTTCACAGACGATATTTTATGGTATATATGGTTATATATATTCATGAAATTGAGTGTTTACAAATTTAATACAAATTAATTACGTACATAGATCTCAATGGGAATCCTAGCATTAAATATCCGAACATTAGAATCTTCATATTTCCACAATGATCACATTAAAACCCGGAAAAAGTCTAAGTGCACTTATTGCGTTGTTATATGGAATTGTTAGTTCACTTCACTTAATTTTTTTGCAATTTAAGTACTTTATTTTTTTTCTTTAATTAAACATTTTTTTAGTAAACGTTGCCTTCTTTCTCTTTACATATTTTTTTTATATTTTTTTTTATTTATCCTCTATTCTACTCGAAATTTTTGTTTTGTGTCACACATATATTAGATATGTATTTATACAGAATTAAACTGGTGGCGTGAAATAGGTTAAATTCCTTTAGCAACTTTTTTCCTTTTTAACTAAAAGTTCAGGTTTTTTGAATTATGACACTATTGAAGTAAATGGGCGATATATGAATATGGGTGATATAGGCCTACTGGGGAACCGAGCTCCCAAAACTAACTTCGGTATCGCGCCAACGGGGACCTTCCGGGTGGTGTGGAAAACCCTATTTTTCAATTCAATTTCAAATAATTTCATCATAATTCTATGTCAATTTCATTTGATTTTACATAATTTTTATATTTTTGTTTAAGGAGCTCCAGATCAAAACCTTATAATTACGTGTGAAAAGTTTGTAGAAAATTTAAGAAAATAAAATCAAAAAGTACAAAGTCTTAGATCAAATTCAAAATTTTAAAGAAAAAGTTAAGTAAGTTAGACCATAGACTATATTTCCAACACTTGATGCATAGACTGAGTTGAAAAAAATACACGTTGGTCGAAATACGATTTTTGTGAATATCTCGATCCTTGCGCCACCTAGCGGCATTTTTTTTCTTATTATTACATTGTCATCGGGTTCTGAACTATATTCCAAGTTTCAAGCTTGTAGCTTATCGGGAAGTTACTTAAATTTCAATTAAAAAATTCGTGCCAGCCATTCAACCAGCCAGCCTGTCAAGTCAACCTAAATAAAATCGTTTAAAAGGAGGCTGTTATGAACAATTTAAGAAAGTATTAATAGCTGTAAGATTGTTTCCTTTTGTAACTTACTTTTCTTAATATTTAAATCTTTATTATAAAAAAATATAAAAAAAATTTGATTAAAATTCAAATATTATGTATGTATTTTTTAGAATACAGTTGGAAACTTTGGATCGAAAGTAAAAGATAAATGATGGCAAAAATGTAACTACAGAATTTGTAGTGACACATTGAGTTATCTATTTTCTCTGTAATGCTACAGTATAAATTGTATTATGACTATTTTTATAGGTTGTACTACCACAATTTTAGTTACAATACCATTTTAATAGTTACTTTACAGCGAAAATAGTAAATTCTACAATTTTTATGGTAATATTCTACAGTATTTTCCAACTGCTTTTGTGGTTAGATGGGAATTACTATTAATATTTAATAGTTTTATTATTTTTGCAGGTTGGAGCCCTTCGAACCTACTTTTACGGTTAGATCAACCAACTTCACGTGGTTAAAAATTAAAAATTTCTTTTGATAAAATTTACAATTTTTAACCTCATTTTCAGTAAAGACTTGCCAACTATTTTTTATTGTTTAAATTTACAACATTTATGGGTTGGAGTCAAACGAACCTACTTTTTCGGTTGGTTTTACCAAGAAAATTTTTTGAGTGCAGGGGAAGTTAAACTCTCTTCGTCCTCTTCCATAGGCGGGTTCCGATAAAAATATTTTCTTAGTCGGAGCATCATCTTTTATTCGCATAATATGGCCTAGCCAGCGTAACCGTTGTGTTTTAATTCGATTGACTATGTTGATGTCTGTGTAAAGCTCGTACAGCTCATAATTAAATCTTCTCGGCATACGTTGTTGCATAGAGGTCCGTAAATCTTTCGAAGAATTATTCTGTCGAACACTCCTAGAGCCCTTCATCTGATATTTGTCATGTTCATTCTTATGAACCATATAGCAGGACGGGTAGGATAAGTGATTTCTAGAGCATGATTTTCAATTGACTACCTAGCCGAAATTAGCATTTATTGGAAAGAGTCGTTGGATCAGAGCTGATGGTTTTATTCCTGTAAATGCTGGTTCCCAAATAAACGAATTCTCTTACTATTTCGAAATTATGGCTGTCAAAAGTTGCATGGTTGCCAAGGTGCAAATGCGCAGACCCTTTGCTCGATGAGAGCAGCTACTTCTTTTTGTCTTCATTCGCCATCAAGCCCATCTTTTCCGCTTCTTTTTTCAGTTTGGCGTAGGCAGAACTTAAGACGCGTGTATTCAGGCTGATAGTATCAATGTCTTCAGCATACGCTAGTAATTGCATACTTTTATAAAATATTGTTTCAGAGCGTTTAGGTTCTGCATCTCGTAAAAGTTTCTCCAGCACCACATTAAAAAATCACAAGATAGGCGATCACCGTGTCTGAAACCTCATTTAGTGTCGAATGTCTCAGAGAGATCCTTCCCAATTCTGATCGAGCTTATGGTGTTGCTCAACGTCAATTTGCACAGCCGTATAAGTTTTGCGGAGAACCCAAATTCAGGCATAGCGGCATATGGTCAGCTCCTTTTCGTGCTGTTGACGGCGGCTTTAAAATTGACGAAGAGGTGGTGTGTGTTAGTCCCATTTTCGCTGCATATTTGAAAAGCTCCGCAGGCAATCCATCACGGGCGCTGATTTCAGAGCTGTCGTTTTACAGCATTGGTGTTTTTTAATCTATTTATTGCTATTCTGGCTTGGTCATAACCGGGTGGAAAGACATTAATTCCCTTATTATCGATTGCGGGATTAGGCTCATCATACATTGCTGTCTCTGTCTAAGTAGTCTCTGGACATCGGTTACAAGATCGCTGTTTTCGTACCTACATGAGTTTTCCCTGGACATAAAACCTTCCGTCTGTCGCCGAGTTTTTAGGGCATTATTCCTGGTGGTCAGCTGCTCAAGTTTCTCGCACTCACGCCTTTCTGCCTCTGCTTTTTTCTTCTTGTAAAGGTGTCTCGCTTCCCTTTGCAACTAGCGGTAGCGTTCACATACTCTTCTTGTTGCGCTCGCTTTTAAGTCCTTTTGTTTCGTACAATGCTTTTATTTTGGAAAATTTGGCTTACAGGAAAAAAATTTTTATTTCCTAACATCAATCAATGCTAATTAAAAATTCATAAAGACCTCATCTTTTTTCCCCTGAAAATTAAAGTCCGCTTTTTAGTTCGTTTATTATTCATATAAAGATAGTTTCATAAATTTTTTAAACACTATTTTTAAACCCAGCTGTACTTGTACACAGGGTATTATAACTTTGATTGCATAAGTTGTACAGGTAAAAAGGAATCCAGGGAGATAATTACTTCCATATATTAAAATCATCAGTATCGAAAAAAATGTGATTGAGCCATGTCCGTCCGTCCGTCTGCCCGTCTGCCAGTCTGTGCGTCCGCTAAAACGATAACTTGAGCAAATATTGAATTATCTTTACCAAATTCGATATACGGGCTTATCTCGACAGAGGGCAGATTGGTGTTGAAAATGGGCGAAATCGGACTATAACCACGCCCACTTTCTCAATATAGAAAATTTAGAAAAATATTAGATAATTCAAAAACGAATACCGCTAAGCTAATGAACTTTGGTAGGTGGATTGGTTTTATAACGCAAAGCATACATTCCAAAAAATTTTGCAATATGGGCGTTGCAACACCCACATTTAGAAGAAGAAAATTTTAAAGTCTAACGAGCCGTAAATCAATATCCGTTAAATGTTCATTATTATTAGGCCTGAAAGCACTGCGACCTTTGTGTACATCTATTTTCCATGACCTTTAAGCCTAATTTTGTTAGTGGCGGCTTTTAATGTATATAAGGACCTCTTCAGGCCTTTTAGTCTATATCACATAGGGATTAAAAGTAACACCACCTAGATGGTAGAATCACTGCCTTGGCAGAGCGACGCATTCGCAGAGAATTTGGACCGGCGTTTCATCCTAAGCTCACAGAAACGACAAATTTGAGTATGGGTAGATTTAACTTACTTAGTGTGATTGAAGATAATCAAAATCGGTTAAAGACCACGCCCACTTTTTCTGAAAGTCTAAGCTTGACAAAGTTGGCAATAACTCTATGGTATTTAACTACATTTGATTGATATTCTACCTCAGTAGTGCTATGGTTGAGTTAAGAAAAAAACTTGAACAAATTTTGAAAATGGGCGTGACCCGTCTCTATTTTTGTTACTTTTTGAAGAAAAAACTCCCAATCTTAACAAAATTAGACATAAACATTTTTCTCATAGCTGCAACAAACGGGCAATAACGCTTTTTAGTACAATGTAACTTGTGTTTTTAAATTTAGTGTTCTGTTCTGTTCTTGTTGTTGTTGTAGCGATAAGGACACTCGCCGAAGGCCTTGGGGAGTGTTATCGATGGTCCTTTGCCGGATGTAGATCAGGTACGTTCCGGTAACATGCGCCATTAAAGTACTAGCCCGGCCATTATGGGAACGATTTAATATGACCGCAAGAAACCTGCAAGGCCATACCGCCCTCCCACCCCCTAGATACATAAGGAACTCGGGCTCGCCAGAGCCTAGGCTGTTAAAGAAAAGGGATTCTCCACGGGTAGGGGAAAAGCTATATATTGCGCTGGCAACCCCTTGAGCGGGTTGTGTTACACAACCCCTTGCATCAATTTGGTATTTTAGTCGCCTCTTATGACAGGGATAGCTGCCGCGGGTATATTATAAGCTCCCCAACCGCTGGGGGTTGTTTACTGCTCTCTTATATCTTTATTTTAAAATAAACAGTTTTTGTAGGGAAATTCCCATATCTGAACGAAAACTGCATTTTTACACGCTCAAGTCCGTTAGTGGTAGCCTCTGCATCCTTTTTCCTTCTTTTGAAGGAAATTGAGTTCAGAATAGAACCATATATGTATTATTTCGCCGCCTTATAACACTATTAACCACTTAAAGCAAACAACAACAGCGTTTCAAGTACACAGTTGGGTATGTTATGTTCGGCTTCACCCGAACTTTCTTACTTGTTATATTTTTTTATACTCAGCGTGCTTTGCACACAGAGTATATTAACTTTGATTGGATAACGGTTGGTTGTACAGGTATAAAGGAATCGAGATAGATATAGACTTCCATATATCAAAATCATAAGCATCGAAAAAAATTTTGATTGAGCCATGTCCGTCCGTCCGTCCGTCTGTCCGTTAACACGATAACTTCAGTAAATTTTGAGATATCTTGATGAAATTTGGTACGTAGGTTCCTGGGAACTCATCTCAAATCGCTATTTAAAATGAACGATATCGGACTATAACCACGCCCACTTTTTCGATATCGAAAATTTTGAAAAATGGAAAAAGCCCGATAATTCATTACCAAAGTTGGATAAAGCGATGAAACTTAGTAGGTGGGTTGAACTTATGACGCAGAATCGAAAATTAGTAAAATTTTGGACAATGGGCGTCGCACCGCCCACTTTTAAAAGAAGGTTATTTCAAAGTTTTGCAAGCTTTAATTTGAACACGCCCACTTAAAAAAAAAAATTTTAAAAGTCAAATTTTAAGAAAAAATATCTTTACAGTATATAAGTAACTTATGTCAACATTCAACTCCAGTAATGATATGGTGCAACAAAATACCAAAATAAAAGGAATTTTCAAAATGGGCGTGGCTCCGCCCTTTTTCAATTAATTTGTCTAGAATACTTTTAATGCCATAAGTCGAACAAAAATTTACCAATCATTATAAAATTTGGTAAAGGCAAAGCTTCTATGACGATAACAGTTTTCTGTGAAAATGGACGAAATCGCTTGAAGCCACGCTCAGTTTTTACACACAGTTGACCGTATGACCTTCCGCTAGGTCGTTAACACGATAACTTGAGCAAAAATCGATATATCTCTACAAAACTTAGTTCACGTACTTATCTGAACTCACTTTATCTTGGTGTTAAAAATGGACGAAATCCGACTATGACCACGCCCACTTTTTCTATATCAAATATATCGAAAAATGAAAAAAATGCCATAATTCTATACCAAATACGAAATAAGGGATGAAACATGGTGATTGGATTGGTTTATTGACGCCTTCAACTACGGTATACTCCCTTTCAAAACCTTCATTAATACCTTTAATTTGATACCCATATCGTAGAAGCACATTCTAAAGTCACCCCTGGTCCACCTTTATGGCGATATCCCAAAATGGCGTCCACCTATAGATCTATAGCCCACTCCTTTTTAAAATACTCTTTAATACCTTCCATTTGATACCCATGTCATACAAACACATTCCAGGGTTACCCTAGGTTCATTTTCCTACATGGTGATTTTCCCTTATTTTATCTCCAAAGCTCTCAGCTGAGTATATAATGTTCGGTTACACCCGAAATTAGCCTTCCTTACTTCTTTTAATTAAATATCTATTTGTAATCAGCAGAAGATTCAGCTTGTTGAAGTTCAAAAGAACTCACTTTAACGAGTGCTATTCCCCCTGTCGGCGCATCACTAGTGCATTCCCACCGCTTTCAACAATCAACACGAATTTCAAATAATCACTCAGATGTTTACAAGAAAATAAATAGATAAAGTTGGACAAAATATTCTGAGGAAAATGGGCAATGGCCTATATATACACGCATATGTATATCTGTAATTTATGTATATAAATATATGTTAATGCTCGTGCATATATTTTTAATTATTCCTGCTTTGCGGTGAGTGCATGCGAAGCGTAATTAATGCTTTTGTCGCCTTAAAACCACAACGTTGTAGGTGTAAAAAAGTCAAGGACACGTGCGTTGGATCAAAAAGCCACTCATTAGACCACATTCAGAAGATGAATTTAATTGAGCATACATTTGCATTGATTTCTGTTAAAATTAATCCACAAAAAAAGTGAGGCAGATATAAAGATATTGGATTCCTAGAATCCAATATCATTAAGTTATTTTGCTTTAACAAAGATAAAATAAATAATTGGTTAGTAGTATCAAGAGGAAGTTTGTTTGCACGTTATGTGCTTTCAGTGGGTCTTGTCCCACCTGCCTGTCACAAGCGATAATAGGTTTATATTTTTTCTTTGAAGTACGTTGCCCTTACTACCATAAATAAATAAATAAATGTAAGGCCCGATAACCTCCGAAGAGATCTAAGGCCGAGCTTCTCTTCCAATTTGCGTCGTGCTCTTCTTGATTTTCCCTACAAATTGGCCGGACGGGACCTAAATGTTTTATGCCGACTCCGAACGGCATCTGTAAGGCAGATGAGTTTTCAGGGAGAGCTTTTCATGGCAGAAATACACCCGGAGCGCTTGCCAAATACTGCCGAAGCGCGACCCCGCTTAGAAAAATTCTTCTAATTTAAAAACCTTATTTCTAAAATTTTGATGTTGCTTTGCCCGGGGTGCGAACACAGGGCATACGGTGTGTTAGGTGGAGCACGCAACCATCACACCACGGTGGCTGCACCCTTACTACCATAATTTCAGCGGACATTCCTGTAAAGACAAAAATACTTGAAAATTAAGGAACAATATTTATCTTCAAGTCATCGCTTGAAGCATTAATTTCTCCTCAAGCAATAAATTATCTTTTTATAAGTAAATAAATATTTGATTATTCACTATAGTGAGTAACGAGTAAGTAAGAGTAACGATTTCATTACATATATATGTATGTATGTAAATAAATGTATATACATACATGCATTAGAGTGCATTACGTACAAAATAAAATCAATACTAAATTTTATGTTAGAATAGGCTTTTCTTGGCCATATGCTTGCTATTTTTAGTGCAAGTAAAAGTTCACTATAGCAACCCAACGTTTCGATAAACACCTAACTTCATCAGGGGCGAAACTGCATTTATTTAAATTTATTTTCATCGAAAACATTGAAGAATTACATGAAATTATAAATATTTAAATTTTGTTAATATACCGAAACTATAAAATTTTTGTATAAGGCCACTTACAAATATACGTAAAACATCACAATTCAAAACTAACTGCATATCATCGCTACCATCTATGCATGGTGCATTTGTCAACTAAAATTAAAAATTATATGCAAAAAAATTCACCCCTGAGGAAGTTAAGATGTTTAGCGAAACGTTGGGTCGCAATAGTGAAGTTTTACTTTCACTAAAAATAGCAACCATATGGTCAAGGAAAGCCTATTCTAACATAAAATTTAATACAAAAAAGTAAGTACTTTTTTTATCAAAATCATAAAGCTTCATACGTTTTAACCCCATTATTGATAGGCATAGATAAAAAGACTTGTAAAGTTTTTTAAAAATATATTTACAATTATAAGAGCTTTGGATTAAAAAATTCATCTATGACGTTTCATTAAAATAAAGAGGTTTTTTAAAATCTTGTTTTTCAAAACTTAGCGATAGCGTAGTAGAGGAAGAATGAAGTGAGAGACCGGAAAGCGAAGGGGAGAGAGGGAAACTGCAGTTTCCTTAACCACTAGGCTAGAATTAAGCAAGGAAACAAATACAAGCAGGATAGCTTAGTGGTTAAGGCAACGCAGTTTCACCGTGTGATTCGGGGTTCAAATCTTGGTGAAACCTTTGATAACATTACGAAATCGCCCGATGATAAATTCGTGGCGGGTTTCGAAATGGTACCATCGCAATATGCCAGCAAATGTTTCTTTCTTTCTTTTCAGTTTCTCTTAGAAAAACATAATAATTGAATATTCAATTATTATAAGCCGGTGTTAAGCTCATGAATTCGTAAGTAATAAGTATAAATTGAACACACCATTAAACAAACAAACACAAATATGTAAAACTTTAAAGGTAAACTAAATATCCAAGAATCTTTCTTTATGAGTTCCCACTGAGCATATATTTGCAAGGAGTTTTAAGCTGTATTTCAACAAGAATAATTCTTACTAGAGTTGTCGCTATTTGTCTAGGAAAATCCATATACAAATTTCCGAATTTTTTTTTATTTTTCAAAATTTTTTTTGCTGTTTTTCTTATTTTTTCAATCTACTCCTTAAAAAAGTTTGCCTGATGAAAAGCCAATTCATCTCGCTAACGGCTCACTCGACTCACCTGGATGAGGTATGAAATATACAGTGATAAAAATCACAGCAGGGAACAGAAAAATAGCAGTGGCAATCATGGTGAAAACACTTAAGAGGTATAACCGTTCTCTCTTCTGGTCGGCCATGATTTTTATACCTTTCACGAACATGAAATGGTGTATTAACTCTGGTCCGGTATATCGAATTCGGTATACCGAATCGATGAGGGCGACGAACTGAGTTATATAGCCATGTCCGTCTGTCCGTCCGTCTGTCTGCTTGAACGCAAACTAGTCCCTCAAATTTTGAGATATCTCAACGAAATTTGATACAAGGATGTATTTTTGTATTATATTAGACATTTGTCGGATCCGTTAGGATCGGACCACTATAACATATATCTCCCATACAACCGATCCTTCAGATAAGACGATTTTGGTCATTCCTGCCGCAATTTAGAAAGTATAAACGTGAAACTCGGTGATATATATTCTAATATATCATAGAAGATTTCCTGTAAAAATCATTTCGATCGGAGCTATATATAATATATATCCCATACAACCGATCGTTCAGATAAGGGGGTTTTTTGTCATTTTTTATTTTATATTTATCTTAAAAATCGTTTAGGTATGTACATCTGTTCACTATATATTTCTTATCTTATACATCCGATTATTTGGAGATTACGAACGGGATAAGATTATTGTTCATCCCCATTCATGAAAGTTATGAAGTCCCGTCATAACTTTTTTTTTTTTTTTTAATTTTTGCTCAATATAATATTTAGAAATATATTAAAAATTAAAAACAAACAAAGTATAAGATTCGAATTTGTTTTTGTTTAAGAAAAAAAAATAAATAAGTGTGTGTCAAGGCTTATCTATATAAGGTGATGTCAAAGCGAATTAAATCAATTCGCCGTGCAGAAGAATGTCAAGTTAAAAGAAAATTTTTTGATTTCGATTAACTGACATATTGTTTGTTGTACAATGCATTGTATGGAAAATAATCAAGAGGAAGCAATGGTACTTAATGCGCCTTGATGTTTGTGCAGTTGAGAAATTTAAAATTTTCATAGTTGAAACTTAAATTATTGAGTTTTTCAACAAAATTTTCAAGCTTGGCTTGTATAGTTCTAGTTACAGAATGCATAGAAGTTTTTTCCTAATACATCAAGAAAAAATTTATTGATGAAATTTTAAAAAAAATTTGCCACTGCTATTTTTCTCTTCGCTGTTGTAGGAATGCGGAACATTTTCAGCTTTCTTACTTAGGTGTTATCGTATGGAGTATTTTTAAAGTTTGGTTCCAACCCATTTCAAAGTACTAAAACATGTATTGAAATATGCTTCTTAACACAAATTTCAAAGGAAGGCTGAAACCAGTGATGCCATCGAAACAAAAATAAAAGTCGCACGTAATTAATTGAGTTTTCCCGAAACTCTCTCATGTTTTCCAACGCTGCCCAAATATATGCCGATTTTACTTTAACAGAAAAATATATTTAAACTCTAGCCGACGCTATATCAAAACAGGCTGATATTTGCTTTTAAACAAATCTAGTTAAGTCCTTTTTTAAATGCTGCAATTCCACATACTCCCCATCTCCTACGATGAGCTTGCAGAATTTTCTGTTTATTATGTTAGCTTATGTTTATGAAAGCTTACACGTGGTGCTCAATGTTTTGAGAAAATCTTACACTTGCATCATCCATTTCCCAAACTCTTTCACAGATCCGATTTAAAAGGGCTAAATATTAAATTTTTATTCAAATAGCCTTGCACAAGTAGAGATTTAGGTTAGGTTAGGTTGAACTGGCCGGCCAATACCTCACGTAGAGGCCCAATAAGGTGCCAAGACTTATGTTATAGAATAACTCCGTCCTCTTGGCAAATACTAGAAGATTTCTAAGATTCAACTTAATTGGTGCCCCGAGATATAGCAACTCTGTCGCCCCTCAAAGCTGGAACTTTGACCCTGTGAGCGCAGGATATGAACACAGAACGTGCTCAATCATTTCTTCCTGCAGCATGCATTCTCTTCATCTGCTTTTATTGATGATGCCCAGCTTATAGGCATGTAACGCCGGAACGCAGTGTCCAGTCCAGTTAATATGCCCGTCATGAGTCTTAGGTCTTTACTCTTCAGAGATATGAGCCATTTTCTGAATCTAATATCGTATGATTTGCACATGATCCTAGAAATTTTACGCTTCGCAATCTCTTCACGCCTTTCCTGCTACTCCTGTCTCCTTTTGATATTTCCCAAATTGATTGGGACGTTATTAAGTAAGTACTGCCCCCTCCTTTGCGAGCTCATCGGCCTTTTCATCACCTTCTATCCTTTTATGATCGGAAACCTAGTACAGATGTATTGCCTGGCCAGAGCGAAGTTTTTCCAATGCTTCTTGATGAACTATTGTGTGAGGTTATTGCCTTAACCGCCTTAGTCGCCGCCTAACTATGAATATATATGTATGTATATATGTATGCGACTGCAGCTAAGCTCGCTTCCGAATCTGTGCTGCTTTCTTTACGGCTATAATTTTTGCCCGAAAAACGCTGCAATAATCTGGTAGCCTGTAGGATCTACTTCTCTCTGGATCGACACAGTAAACAGCAGACCCGACCCCTTCCGTTAATTTGGAACCATCGGTATACACGTGTATAGTATGTTCTG